>NC_092876.1:434527856-434827856 GCF_028372415.1 Notamacropus eugenii | reverse complement strand
TCTCTCTATCACCTTGGAGGGAAGACATTTACCTTAATTACCTTAAAAAAATATTCTTAGCAGCCTGAAAGCAATAGGTATCTGGAGAAAGAAGAAACCTGGAAAACCAAGGAAAGGCCATTTGCAGAAACAGTGACAGTACCACCTCACTGGTCATCCACCTCACAGTTCGGCCCAAGGGTAGCTGTGGTGCAGAGGGAGTCCTTTTCGCATAACTGGATCTTGACAGTCAACTTTCTTCTAGGTGCCTATCTGCCCCACCTCTTCATGTAGATAAGGAACTAATAAATTGGGTCTCATTAGGAAAATGAACATGCAGTCCGCTCCACATCAAGGAACATCAGTTTCTCTGAAACCCTGGGTCTTTTGCCATGACTTACCCGGTGACTGTGGGAGAAATGGCTTCCCTTCCTCTCTCCACTCCTTACTTCTATCTACTTTGATTAACATCTGAGACTGGATGCTGACTGACCCTTGGCAGATCATGAAAACATAAAGAGGGATAAGTCTTGAAGGAAGTGGAAGTGGAAGTGGGAGCCAAGGGCAGGAAGGATACGTTATACAGGAAATTCATTGATGTTTGGTAGAATATTAGAGTTATAATGGACTTCAGAGACTATCAAGTCCTCAGAGACATTATCTCTCTGCCTATGTCTCCCTCTCTCTCCCCCATTTACATTCTCTCTCAAATACACATACATATGGTCACATACATACACATATACATATATGCTCTCTCCTCTACTCTTTTTCTCTTCCTTTCTCTGTATCTCTATCTCTCACTCTCTTTCTCTCCCTCCCTCCTTCTCTCCTTCTGCCTACACACACATACACACACACACACACACACACACACACACACACACACACACACACACATACACATAAGGAAATCAAGCCCTGAAGAGGACAAATGTCATTCCCAAATTAGCACAGCTAGACCGTGAACCCAGGGCTCCTACCTTGTACTTTAGTGTAATTCCCCCTCCAGACCCCTACTCTTTTCTTGTTTATTTTCCTACAACAGTATAATTTATAGACATTCCAAAATACAGAACTGCATAAATTACCCAGAGAGAAGCTGCTACTGCAGGTGTCACTGACTTCCATTCCAGCTATTCCCTTGCAGAAAGTAGTTGAAAGGACCCATTTTCAGGAAACACTATCTTTGTGACCTTTGTCATCCACCTCTTGTCCTGTCTGAGCCCTGAGCCAGCAAGAGAAGACTCACGAACTACACCCTATCTCAATCTCTCTCTCCTCTCCAGAATGCCAGATGTTTGAGACAGGGGCAGACGCATAAAGTCAGGGCAGGGACACATGTTGGGGTGGGATGAAGGGAGAAGTCTGCTCCCAGAAAACATCTTGGTCATTTGCACAAAGGGCTTCTCAGAGCTCCAGGGTACGGGTATATTTACACTCCCTCCTACCATGCTGTTTTGTAACCGATTTCTCCCAACAACCAGGCTGGCTGCCAGCAGGAAAGTAAAGATGTGAGTTGGCAGGAGACTTTCCAGTCCCCCTGGAAGTCCCTTCAGGACCAGTGGGGGATGATCAAGCTCAACCAAGTGAGCCAAGGAGAGGGGGCCGAAGGCACACTCATTCTGGAAAACATGTCTTGTTTTGTTTCTTTCTTTTAAGCCAAGGGACATCAGCTGTCCTACTTCCAACAACTTAACTCTTAGAATATTTGCAATATAAAAGGGAGCTTCTATCCTAGGTACAAAGGGGTTAGTTAGCCCACTGGAAAGAGAAAATGGTGAGGCAGCACTGGCTCACTCCAATGCTTAGAGGAAACATTAGAAGGCTAACTTCCAAATTTAAAGAATGGGACAGTAAACAAGTTTCTTGGGGACCCCTCAAGCAGAAGAGAAGCAATGATAGTTTTTTAAAAATTGGAAACCACAAATTTGATGCTATCCTAATTAGCTGGGTAACTCTAAAGTTCTGCTTTTGCTCAAGAATGGAGTAGCTCTGAACATATTCCTTATACTGTCAAACATAGTGAATGTACCAATTGCTTGACTTTTTTTACCTTGTTTTAGGGGTGGAGGGCAAGGAGAAAGGTTCAAATGAGGTGGGAGAGAGGAAGAAAATACAATAACTGAGATATAGAAACTAAAACTTCAATATAATTAAAAAAATTTGACTGGAAAGTAATTTGGAATTAGTTTCCAAATTACATGTTCCCCAAAGTAATTAAACTTTGCACCCCTTGACCCAGTAATATTTCAACAGGGTCTCTGTCAAAGAAAGAGGACAAGGTCCCATATGTACAAAAATATTTAAGGCATCTTTTTTTGGTAGGAACAAGGAATTGGAAACTAACAAGATGTCCATCAATTGCAGAATGACTGAACAAATTTTGGTATATTCGTGTAATGGAATACTGTGGCTTATAAGAAATGACCAAAGGAATAAGAGCTCAGAAAAACCTAAGAAGACTATGTTGAACACTTGCAGAATGAAGTGAGCAGAACCAGGAGAAAAATTTATACAATAACAAGAATGCTGTCCAGATAAAAATACTTTGAAAGATAAGAATTCTGATCAAGGCAGTGGTCAACCATGTAAGTTTCCTGAGATCAAGGTATTTTCATTTTCCTCTCCTTGTATCCCTAGTGTTTAGCATAATGCCTATCATAGAATAGGTAACTAATGCTTATTCACTGACTGACTGATTACACATCCCACCTCCTGAAAAAGAAGTGATAGATTCAAGATGGAAAATAGAACTACATTTTTGGATGTGGACAATAGAAGGATTTCATTTACTATACAAATTTTGTTGCAAGGATTTGGTTTTTTTTTCTTTCAAATTGGGGAGTTAGGAAGGAAAAATGAATGTTTATTAACAGACAAAATTAAATTAAAACAAATAAAAAAGATTATGAGCAAGATAACAAACAAATTGGAAGAGGGAGGAGGAGGAATAAGAAAAAGGGAGCACTCAGAGCCCATATCAAGCACTAAAAACCAAAATATTTCTGTCTTTCCCAGCTCTTAAGATTTTATCAGAATAGGAATTTCTCCATTGATGTAGAGTGCTCTCCCCACATACACAGCTTGTGAGTTGAGAGTCTTTGTGAGTTGAAATAACTGTACAATTCATCCCTTTGCTGTCAGTCTTCAGGAAAGAAGCCTCTCTCCGCTTACTGGGTCTGGTCCTTGGACACCAGTTGTGTAACCTATCACTAGGCCCATAAGTTAAACTTTTCCAGTTTGGGAGGACCCTCTTGTCAGTTCAGTGACAGATGGGAGAAGAACTTTCTCACATGAAAGCCAAAATAAAACAAAACAACCTGGTCTGGTCAGTAAAGTAAATAACAAAGTCAAAATGTAATCTGCTAAGAGATGGCCCAGATCCAGAGATCAGGAGGGTCCACAAACTGCCTGCAAATCAGTCCTTCCAGTCTTCTTCAACCTTTGTGCAGCACTTTCTTGGATTCTTTCTAGAGTTTCTTCTTGCTTCTTCCAGGACTTTAGGTTCCCCCCAGTTGGAAGAGCTATCCTGGTTCAGTTAGTCAGCAGAGAAATGAATGAGACCTCATTCAGCATAGCCTTACCTTCCAGCCAGACTGTGGCACCAGCATAAACTCTTATGACAGTGAAGGGGCCAAATCATCAGAAACAACTTGAGGAAAAACCACAAGACAGTCATTATGCTTATTGGTACTATAAATCATGAACCAGCTCCAATTCCCAGAGCACCCTCTCTTCCTTGTCTAATGATACTTTCCCCTTGTCTGACATTTTAGTATGACTTCAGAGCCCTGCAGCACAAAGCCTGTGGAGTTCTCCTGATGTAAATGTTAACATTCAAGTGTTTCAGGAGCCCAAGGGGTTCCCTTCAAGAAAGAGGTTCTGGCTCTTGGCTCAAGAAGACCTAAATTCATCACATGGGGAAGCCTGGTCCCTAAAAGAGGCATCAGATTATTTATTTTTAACTCTGGTTTGTTATAACTTGCCCCACCTGAAGTTCTAGGGGAAATCTCTATCATAAAGCAGAGTTATGGCTCTCCAAAAGAGATAAATAGCATCCCTTGTTGAAAAATACTCCATGTACATAGATATTAGATATAGGACAGTTATTTATTTCTTCTACCACAAAAACATTGCTTAAAACACAAAAGACTCATAAGCATAAAGATAAAACAATAACTCATTATTGTCGACATAATCTCCCCCAAAAGTAAAAGCACTTTGTGGGAGAACTGAACTTCTTTTCGCTTTAATCTCTGATCTCTGCTGTCTGGACAATTCACAAGTCCAGATCTCTGAGAGAGTCAGGGCATTTCTTGGGCTTTTTTAGTTCTTTCAGAAACTCAGAAGGTAGCCATTGAGGCTGGAGATGTTCATCTCTCAGGAGATGATCTCAGGACCATCATTCAGTCAGACTATGCTTTGAGAAAGAAACACAAATCAGAAAAGATGGTCAAAGAATTGACGTCCTGTCTGAGGGTCATCTAAGCATCTGAGGCTCACAGCAAGCATGCGTTCTTGCTGTCATATCATATAGCCACTATGGCACTGAGGTAGAAATAAAGAAAGACAAGAGAAAGGGATAATTGGAAAAGCCCCAAAACCGTAGGGCCAAAAGCAAGCAAGAGATAGAAAGGGGGGGGGGGGGGGTCCTTCCCTTTCCCTTTTATAGTCTATTGAGTTCATACTTCTTCCTGGTTCAGTCACCAAGAATCTTTAAGACCACCTTGAATTCTCAGAGACCACAAGTCTTATTGTGTTAAACCAGAGTATCTTGCCATCCCCAGGAACCCAGAACATGTATTCCCCATCCTATGGGAAGTGTTCTAGGCTGGCAAATATGAGAATCCCACTGATCACCCTTATTACATGAGAAAGATTGCTTTGTTTTCTTTTTCCTTTTAAAAATATGAATTTTCTTTGTTTCTTAATGAAGAATGCACAGCTGTGAAGGGCAGACTGAGGCAAGATGGGAGTAAAGATAGGGGTGAGGAGGAGGAAAACAGTAGAGGGAGAGGAAGACATAGGTCAGATGGCTTTGTACCTTCTTTTATAAGGAGCAGTTTTGGAAAACCAGCTTCTGGAAAAGCAAATCTCCAACACTAAGACTGATTTCTTGGCTCCTATATCGAGAATATTTTCCTATCACCTTTTACATATTTTTGCATGTCCCTTTCTATGTATGTTTACCAGGAGTCAGCTGAGCTTCACAGAGCAAGAGCTCAATTCCTTTTTTCATTAAAGGGAACAGGGCAGTCAAGTCACTTATTTCTGGTTAATGCCTGTCTCAATCCTTGAATGCTACTCAACTCACATTTGTATAGGAAACAATAGCTCAGCAACATTGTTTTAACAGAACACCTAGAAATGATTCATTCCTCCCTTCCTTCCCCACCAATCCTCCATTTTCATTACCTAGCCAAAGAAGAGCCCCCAACTGCATTCTAGAAAGTTCAAGAAAAAGCCCAAAATCAGAACTGAATGAAACAGAAAGAGGTAAGGAGTGATGTACTGGCAAAGAGAACAGTTTCCATAAGGAGCCTGAATTTAGGACATGTGAGAAAGCTCCTCATGAGCTCATCTAGACTGTACACTGCTGAGCCTAATGTGCCATCTTAGTAAATGGAATGCTAGAAGAAACCAAGTAAGCATAACTTGATAAGAAGCAGCATTGCTAATGAGCCAAGTCTACATCTAAGAATCTTCTGGGCAATTGGGTGGGTGCCTTTCATAAGATATCTGAAGTCTGAACAAACCCAAACTCTTTGTTTTGGAGATGAGTAGACTTCAGTCTAGGGAAGTGACTTGCCTAAGATCACAAAGATGATATCAGAGGCAAAATTGGAACCCAGGTCCTCTGACTCCAAAACCAGTGCTCTTTCCATTGAACCCCAGGTAAAAGGATCTTTGGTCTACTTTTCTAACCTTGCTTGGTCTCTTTCTACCTCTGTCTCCCACCTTTCATTGATCCCTCATCAAGAGTCTCATCAGCTAGATTCTGAATATATGAATACATTTTGCATATGTGTAAGAAGAGCTTACACTTTCTTGCACAAGTTAGCCCTATGACGTACAAATTTCATTATCCCCATTTTATAAAAGTAAGAATTGAGGCTCAGAGAGATTAAAGACCATCTATCAAGTGTGGGAGGCAAGATTTGAATCTAGGTTTTCTGACCTGAATCCTTTGTACTTTCCCTCCTCTCCCTCTCCTTCCCTCTCTCTCTCTCTCTCTTTCTCTCTCTCTCTCTCTCTCTCTCTCTCTCTCTCTATATATATATATATATATACACACACACATATATATACACACACACACATATATGTATATATGTACACACACATATATGTACACACTTATGGACATATGTACATAATGATTTGGGACAAATTACATGAGAGGAAATTTGATAGAGACAAATATAAAGTTCTAAGTAGAGCTAACACAAATCATTTTACACACACACATTAAAGGAAAGCACAAAGGACTCAGAGTAAAAAAAAAAAGAGCCTATATGTATATATATTCTTTTTTCTTATTTTGCTGCCAATGACTCTCCACTACCACTACAACCGCCACAGAGAAGCATGTGATAAAAACCTCCCTTCTAACAAAGTACAGCTAGTTAAGCAAAACAAATCAATATATTCATTCCTATGGAATGTAAGTTCCTTGAAGGCAGGAAGTGTTCAATTTCTGTCTTTGCATCCCTAACACCTAGTAGGGTACCTGGCCCATAATAAGCAAGCAAGTGCTGTTGGTTGATTGATTCCACACCTATAGTCTGTTGCCTCTCAGCAGAAAAGAAAGAGACCTGCTTCCATGACAGTCCTCTGAAGTCACAGTGGTCATTGCATCAATGAGAGTTTAGAAATATTTCAGTATTTTTTTCATTACATTATCGTAGCTATTGTGGACCTGGTTCTGCTCACTTCACTTTGTATCAGCTCATAAAAGTCTTCTCAAGCGTCCCTGAATTCTTCATACTCTTCATTTCTTAGGCAGTAGTAACATTCCACCGCCTTCATATACCACAGTTTGCTCAATTATTCTTTCAAATGATGGGTACCCTCTTGTTTCCAGTTCTTTTCTATAACCAAAAAGTACTCCTCTAAATATTTTTGTTAATATAGATCATTTCTTTCTGTCTTTGTCTCCTTTGAGGTACATTCCCAACTGTGGTGTCCCTGTTTCAAAGGGTATGTACTTGCATGCTTTCCACTATGCAATCCCGATAAGCAGGAGAGAACATATGAAAGAAAAAACAAAAGCCAGTGGGGCCCCATGCCCTCTCCAAGGTAGCTCACAAATCTTTTGGGCAGGCCAGTCAGCAAAGCATCAGACCTAGAGAAAAATGAGGGAACACTCAGGGCAAAGGTGAATGTGGACGCTAAGGCTGTAGCATTAGTCAGCCTAATGAAAGCAAGATCCCCAATCATAAAAACATGTAATTAGGAAGGAAGGATGAACTTCCTCTCTGAGTCAGAATGCACAAGGCATCCTAATAAACCAAGGCCCCCTGCTGAAGGGCTGATAAGGGAAGAGACATTAGTTAGACACTAGAAAAATGTCTCCTTAGAGCACAGAATCCAGCCTTTTCTCAGTCCAACCCTCATCAGAGCCCACTGAGATTTTGTAACCCCGAGGACTATGAGGAAAGTAGAATACATCATAATTTTTTAATGTGATGAATACACATATAATGATGATGATCACAATTTTAAAATAGCCCTTTAACCTTTATGCCGTTTTTATGCAGTCTGAGACATCCACACACCCCCTACACAGCACTAAACCTAGCTCAAGAAAATAAGCAAAAATGGAAGTGATGATGCGTCTTCCAACACCTGCTATTGCTAATAAGAGAGAGGCCCCAGCACCATCCCTATCATTTCAGTCACTTGGGGAAAGGCTGAATCTGGGGATGACTTCTCATGTAAGTTGATCCCGCCCCAACCTGAAAGGTTCTTTAGTCCCTTTTTGGACAGAAAGCTGGAAACTGCTGCTTCTTTTCTTTCCTTTTCTTGTTTTTTCTTTTCTTTCCTTTCCTTTCCTTTCTTTTCCTTTTTTAAGATCCTTCTCTACTCTTTTGTAAGTCCAGGAGAACTCTAATTTGGATGCTGAGCAGAGAGATAAGAAGAGCATAGGTGATTCTATGAAAAAGAATTTACCCCTCAAAGGTATATGAAGTAACTCCTCCATTCCCCCTAAGCAGACTCAAAATAGAGAAAGCAGTTGAGCATTACATCCACCCTCCCCCACCTCTGGTCCATGCCTGACTGCCAAGAAAATCTATTTACACTGCTTCTTTTGATTTGGATGTCAGTAAAACCTTTGCTTAATTCAACCAATAAAAGATTGGGATATAAAAGTTTATTAAGGAAATGTTAGAGAATCTCAGTGTCAGAAGGGACCTCAGAGGCCATGTAGTCCAAAGTCTACCAGACCCAGAATTTTCTCTCCAGCACAACCAGACAAGTGGTCAATCAGCCTTTGCTTGAAGGATTCCAATGAGGAGGGAACTCACTATCTTGAAAGGTGGTCAACTCTATTTTCAGTGAGCTTTAATTTTTAAGAAGGTTTTCTTTACCTTGAGCAAAAATCTGCCCCTTTATAACATTCAGCTCTCAGTTCTGCCTTCTGGGACTAGAGAAAACAAGTCTTGACCCTCATTCACAACAGCTTTCCAAACATAGGAAGCCAGCTATCATGTCTACACTAAATCTTTTCTCCAAGCTAAACATACTCATCTCCTTCAAATGATCTTCAAATAGCATGAGTTCTGGCACCCTTGATATCCTATCCTCCTCTGGATTCCCTCCCATTTATCAATGTCCTTCCTGAAATATAGTTCCAAGGGCCAAACACAATCCAGAAGTGACCTGACTAAGGTGGAGTTCAACTAGACTATCCCCTCCTCCATTCTTGATAATGTGCCTGTCTTAATACATCCTTTGAGCACATTAGTCTGCTTGGCTGCAGGTCATACATCTGATTTATTCAGTTTGCATTATATAAAATTTCCCAATATTTAAAAGAAATTAATCTTAATTTTATAAATTTTTATTCATGTTTTTTGGGTTTTTTTATATACTCATAGTTTTCCTCAGCATCTTTTCCCTTCCCACTCTCAGAGAGTCGTCTCATATAAGCAAATAGCATTATTTAAAGACAAGGGAAAAAGCAAAAGAAGAAGAAAACACCAGACAACCAATTAGTACACCGAAATCCAAGTACTGTTTAACAGAAACAATTGAATAATCTATCTCATACCTCTAAAGTTGATTGTATTAATGAGGATTTTATACTTATCTCAATCAGATTTCCTCTTACCCCAACCTGTCCCATTGTTTTAAGCTGCCTGGAACTTTTTGGGATCCTAACTTTGTCATCTAATCTGTGAGCTATTCCCTCCCAATTTTTGTGCCATCTGCGAATCTGGTAAGTATGCCATCTATACTTTCATGTAAGTCATCAGTAAAAATGTTAAGGGGTCAAGACATATCCCAGAGCACTTTTTCTAGAGATATTTCTCCAAATTGACATGACACCATTAATACAATTCTTCAGAATGGTTCATTCAGCAAGTTCCAAACTTGCCTAATGATGTCATTCTGTGGCCTACTGTATGAACTCAAGGACTTTATCAAATGTTTGGCTGAAATTTAGGCAAACTATGTCTATGACACTACCCTGATCTACTAAGTTAATAACCCTATCAAAAAAGAAAATGAGGTTATTAACATAATAAGGGTCTTGCGCATGTACGCACACCATCAATTTGCTAAGATGGTATCCTCTACATGGAAGATGTTAAGAAGTTACTTGAAGCAAAATCATGAAGACTAGAGCACATGTGGATATTCTGTGTTGACTGGAAGGAACTTCTCTTCCCCAAGGGCTGCATGGCCAGAATTACTGATGTCTTCACAACAGGCTGAGTAAAGACTCTCCATGACTTTGGAGCACTCTGTGTCTGAGTAAGTTAGTGATATCACACAGTGCAACCACATCCTGAGAAGCACACGCCTAGGGCCACAGCCTAGAAGAATCAGACAACCATGACAGTTTGGGGCATGCACTTGGTGGGACCAATTTTATGTAGGAACTGAGTTAAGCTGTGAGCCTTTTCCTTAACTATCCCGTTTTCCACCCGGACTAAGATGGTATAGGGGAAGCTATATTCTTGAGGTATTTGAGGAAATGTTTGTTCTTTCTATACCTATAGGTCAAAATCTGTTTATAAAAGGTTAAATAAAACTAGAGTGCTAGTTACTGGACCCCTGAAAAAGGAATGTATACTGAAAATGGAAGAAATATGGCCAATTGGGGCTTGAATCAGTAGAAGAGAAAAGAGCCTCCCCAAGCCCCTTAGAGCATCTAAGAAGCCCAGAAGGAGATATAACAACACTGACCCTAAGAGAATTAGTCCAAAATCAATCATGTTACATTACTCTGACATGATCTATTCTCTTTTTCTAACTTTTTAAAAAAATTTATTTACTTTCGGTTTTCAACATTCACTTTTATAAGATTTTAAGCTCTAAATTTTCTTCCCCTCTCTCCCCTCCCTCCACCCTAAGACAGCACACAATCTGATAAAGGCTATGCATATACAATCATATTAAACATACTTCCACGTTAGGACATGACCTATTCTTGATGAAGTCACGTTGGGTCTTCATGATTTTCCACCAGGGATCTTCTATCCTTACTAGATGTCTACAAATAATACCTTTAATAAAATATCCTAGAATTTTTCCAGAACCAAAGTCAAGCTCACCAATTTACTGTTTTCAGACTTTACTCCTCCTTTTGGAAGACCACTATATTTGCTTTTCTCCAGCCCTGTGTCACCACTCTCATTAACCACAACCTTTCCAAGATCACTGCCAGGGAATCAGCAATCATGTTCGCCACTTCTCTCAGGCCCACCTAGCTTAGCCAGGTGACCTGAACTCATTGAGACTAAGTAGGTGCTTTCATTTCTCAATTTATCTTGAATCCCAACTCTCTTTTAGCCACTTTTATTCTGACTTTTCTAATCCAAAGTTCATTCTTCTTGACAGAAAATAGAAGCAAAAAAAAAATCTGCCCTAGCATTGTCCCACCCACTCTAAATAGTGGTCGTATTCCCTTTTTTGATTCTCCTTTTTTTTTTTACATCATACTTTTGAAAAGGTCCATTTTGTTATCATCAGAATTTGTCCATCACAAAGTCCTAGTCTGATGCCTCACTGTGGCATGGAGGTAACTCTGGCTCTTCAAAGGCTATGACAATGAAGGGTACACCCCAGCAAGTTCTGCCAAACTTGAAAGACTTCAGGTATAGTTTGGTGGGGCAGTTGAGTGGCATAGTGAATAGAGTGCCCTGCTGGAAGTCAGGAAGACTCATCTTCCTGAGTTCAAATCTGGTCTCAGACAATTATTAGCTGTGTGACTCTGGGCAAGTCACTTAACAGTATTTGCCTCAGTTTCCTCATCTGTAAAATGAACAGAAGAAGGAAATGGCAAACCACAGTAGTATCTACCAAGAAAACCCCAAATGGGGTCGTGAAGAGTCAGACAGGAATGAAATAATTAAACAACACCAACACAGTAGTTTGTTGACAAGCTGAGCCTGCTTCTGGAGAACCAACATAGATAAATATGGAGAGGTTCAGCAGCAGCAGTACAACGGAGGTGGATTGGCCTTTGGGGACCAGTTCTTGAAGCGTGCACAGATGTTCCCCACCTAGTTCTATTGCAAACAACTGCTGAAAGCTTGGCTTGAGCTTACTTCCAGCCATGATGACTCAGTTGCAAAGGGTGATGACAAAGAGTTCTTTTATTGGCTGCAGAGTCAGAAGAAATGATCATTCAGGGGGTGGCTAAGTAACTCAGTGAGCATACAAAAGGAGTAACCCACCCATCTCTGTGTCTCTTGGCTTTGAAGCAGAAGGGCTACTTTGAGATGCCTCCCCCAGAACCAGGTGGGGGAAAGGCAGTTTTCCTGTCTCTCACTTGACAATGATGGCTGTGAGCACAGGGATGCTTCTGTCTCTTTGTGTTTGTTCTTTCCTGATCTTAGGTGAATGAGAATTATTAAATGAGGGCAGCCAGATGGTTCAGTGGATAGAGTGCTGGCCCTCAAGTCAGGAAGATTTGAGTTCAAATCCAGCCTCAAAGACTAGCTGTGTGACCCTGGGCAAGTCACTTAACCCTGCTTACCTCAGTTTTCTCTTCTGTAAAATGACCTGGAGAAGGACACAACAAACCACTCCAATATCTTTTGCCAGAAAAACCCTAAATGGGGTCACAAAGATTCGGATATACATGACTAATTGGCTAAACAACATCAAGGAAATTTGTGAGTTTAGAAAACCCAGAAGTCCCATCAGAGGTCCTATTATCATTCAGAGATCAATGGTGACAGTGAATGCAGTGCCATTAGAGCGGTAGTGTCCAGCAACAGTGGACACACCTGCACCAGGGGCCAAGAGACACCCTAGAGAGAAACAGACATGGAGTAACAGTCACCTAAGGAAAAATAGATTCAGGGAGCATAATCCTTTGTGGTATAGAGAAATGTTCCCTGTGGATTCTATAAAAGTTCTAATCCTTAGAGCTCAACAGCTAGCTATATTTAAGGAAAAATTTATAGGCACGATGCAAAGGGAGAAAAGGACTTCCAGTGCAGAAATTGTGAGGTACTCCTTTGAAAGCACATATGTTCTCTCCACTTGTCTCACTATTACTGTTCTCTTAAAATTAAGTCCAATTTTCCAATGAATGCTGGGTATATTTGTTGGAGAGTGAACCCCAGATTTTAAAGGAAATGCTTTCTTTCTGTATCTTCCCAGTAAATATTTTCTTAAAAAGCATTTGAGACTGGCTAGCTAATTGTTAGTGGGAAGCACACCAGCAGGGGCTTGGGGACAATAGTACCAGAAGCACAGCCCCTCAGAGTTACTTTCTAGAACCCTGAGATTAATAATCATGCTGCTGGTGCCAGCCTACACATGTAACCTTGGGAGAATAATCCAGAAGAGGTGTTATCGTAACTCGAAGTATTATTTGACCATAGCAACCCATGAAACAAAGGGGAAAAAAAAAGAATGGTTCCCAGTACTGTGCAGGACCTCTCTGCTTCCAGTGTGTGTAAAAGAATGGTCATGAAAAAAGGAGAAAGGTGGGTAAGAAGAGACCTCCTATAAACATGACCTTAATTGTTCACATTCTAAATGTGAGTTCTTTATCCAAAGACAAACAAATTGATATATTATTGGAGAACTGAATCAAATCAATATTTTTTATTCTTGTGATAAATGAAACTGCAAAACCAAAGGAAGTTGCAGCCAGTTAAATAGATGGATGATTCACAGGTTCTGCTTGGAGAGCGGAACCACCACATTTTAAGAAGTTTACTCTGGACAGCTTCCAGGAGAAGGTAACCTGGGTGCAAATGTATCTTAAGACCATGCCAGAAAAGGGTGTCTTCAAGGAGTTTTAGCCTGAAGAAGAGATTTAGGAGGAAAACAAGATGGCTGTTTTTCAACTATTTGAAGGACTACTCTATGGAAGAGGAATTGACTTCTGCTTGGCCCCAGAAGGCAAAGCTAGTAGAAGTACCTGGAAGTAACAGGCTTGATGTAAGGGAAAATTTCTCAATCCTTTGAACTATCCAAAAGTTGAAATTTGAATGGGCTCCCTAGGGTATTCATAGGCTCAATTCAATTCAATTCAAAAAAAATTTTTATTTTAATCACTAGCTTGCATTTCTATCGCACTTCATGTTTTGCAAGGCACCATACAAGAATGATCTCATTTGACTTTCACAACAACTCTGGGAATAGCTACTATCATTATCCCTTCTTGTTAAGTACCTGCTACGTATGAGGCACAATGTTATGAATCAGGGTCTGAATGACAAATCTGAAACAGTCCCTGACCTCAAAGAGCTTATATTATATCCTAGTTGGGGGCAGGAAACACAAGAATGCAGGCAAATGGAAAGAACATACAAACGAATATAAAATATTACTGGACTTTCTGAAAGACTGAAAAGCTAGAGAGATGACAAAAGGCTAGATGACAAGAACTAGAATATGCCCTGCATTTTAAAGGAAACTGAGGATTTTCTCATTCCAAACACAGAGGAGCCCATGTACCAATGTATAAAACCAGAAGATCAAACATTGTCTTACAGGGAAACTAGCATGCCAATTTACCCTCATTGGAGGCCTTCCAGCAAAGTGGCTTTCACTATCTTATATTTATGCATATTTATTCACTTTATATTTATTCCGTATACACTTCTAAGTACTTGTTTCCCTATCAAGATGTGTTTCTTTCTTTCTTTCTTTCTTTTTTTTTTTTTTTTTGGCAAGACAATGGGGTTAAGTGACCTGCCCAGGGTTACAAAGCTAGTAAGTATGCCACATTGAGACTGAATTAAACTCGGGTGCTCCTGATTTCAGAGTGTGTGCTTCATCCACTGTGCCACCTAGTTGCTCCTAGAATTAAGTTTCTTGTAAGTAGAAATAGTTTCATTCTTTATATTTAGATCTCCAGTGGCTCACACAGTTCCTGGCACATGGTAAGTGCTTAAAAAATGCAGCTAGGTGACTCAGTTGCACATTTAGGGTTATCTTCTGAGTTCATATCTAGCCTCAGACACTTACTAGCTATGTGACCCTGGAAAAGTCATTTAACCCTGTTTGCCTCAGTTTCCCCAGCTGTAAAGTGAGCTGGAGAAGAAAATTCCAAACCACTCCAATGGAGTCATGAAGTCAGACACAACTGAACATCAACAATAAATGCAGATTGGTTGATAGATTGGTTGAAAGACTCAATAACTACTTGTTAGATATGTTGTGAAGGATTCTTGATCAGTTACAAGTTGGACCAGATGACCTCCAAGGTCCTTTCCTGATATTCTACGAGATGTTTTCATCATATATGCAAAAGTTGCAAGGCTCATGATGAACTTCAACAAAAAGACCACCATGAATAATTGTAGCTTATGCAACAAACTCCATTCCAGAGAGTGAAGAGGAAAGAAAACTCTGAAGGGTTTAACAGGCAAAAGAGCATAGGCTTTGATACTTTCATGTCGTTGAGTGAGTAGTGGGGACATAAGGAGAGATAAGGCTGGTTACACTGGTTATGTCCAGAGTATGCACTTCTCTACATTCCCAGTTAAGGAGTTTGTGCTGTAATACGTAAGAAATGGAAAACCAAAGAAGGGTCTTGAGCAGGAAAGTGTGACAAGATAAAGTTATATCTGAATTACAGGACTGTAAGGATGTAGGGCTGGAAGAGATCTTATAAATCATCTAATTTAACCCCCCTGATTTACAAAAAAGGAAACAGAGGTTCACAGAGATTAAAAGGTTAACTCAAAGTCATATAAGTAACCAAGTAGCAAGGCTGAGATTTGAATTCAAGTCCACTGATTCCCAGTTCCATGTTCTTTCTAATACGTCAGGCTGTGATGGTGGTGGTAGTCCAGAAAGATTAGAGGCAACAGAGCTTGAAGGCAGGGAGAATAATTAGGAAGCTCTCACAATAGTTCAAATGTGAGATGGTTGCAGTAGGAATGGAAAGCGACATATTTAAGAGACATCATGAAGAAAAAAATCAGTAGAACTTAGAAACACTTCTATTGGTTTCCATTTTAGGGATCTTTAGGTGACTAGAAACTACTAACGGAGATACTTAACATGTCTAAAGTGCTTCACAATTTGCAAAGCACTTTGTATACAAAATCAAATTGAATCTTAACCATAATTCTTCAAGATAGGTATTATCTTCATTTTACAATTGAGGAAACTGAGGCTTAGCCAAGTTAAGAGACTTTCCCAGATTAAATGATTGCTGTATGTCTGAGGCGGAATTCAAACTAAGGTCTTCCTGACTGCAAGTTCAACATTTTATTTGCTATAGAAGGTTGCACTTTTCCACCCTCTAGATGTGCTAAGGTTACACATGCTTCTGATGTAGGAACTTGCTGATTGAGGGGTGTTTCTAATCTGGATTTGCTGCCTCAGCCAGTCTGAGATAAATCCTCTGCCTAAAACTGAATTATTGTACTTGAGACAGGACTGGTCACTCAAACTTCTCAGAAATACAAATTGCTAGTTTTATGCTTTCCTAATGATAAAGTTGACTTTAAGGTAGGAAATAACCTGGTCTTTAATGCTGAATAAAACTGGATATACCCAGCCTGTCTCCACAGTGGTGAAAGGTACAAAGAAACCCAAGTGAACCACAGTATCAACAAAAATGATAAGGGAGAAGGAAAAAAACCCAACCACAGCTCTAGGGGACAGGAGGATAAATCTCATCTCAAAGGGGATTTTCCTCCAACTCCTCAGAGAGGCTGAAGACTTTCTATAAAACTTGGATAGCCTTCTTCCTCAACCAGCCCAGCCATATGAAGCTGAAATGTGATTAAAGAGAAACAGAACAATAAGGAAGTGACCCAAAGGGACAACAGAAAATGAGGTGGATTTAACTCAAAGGAAAAAAAGCAGAGGAAGAAAAAACAGAAGCCACACATTTGGCAGAACCTTGTCCAGAACTGGAGGACCACTGTGCCAAAAATCCTCAGACTCCTGCAAGGAAATCTCTCTCCCAGAGTCCCAGAGAAAATTATCATGGATTTCAGCAACTGAGGCTTCCCAGTGTAGACCGCAAGGCAGTAAAGATGTCATGTAGGCTTTATAGCTACCCAGCTGAGACTCTGACACAAGGCATGTTTAAATAGAAATAAACAAGCCACTTAAAACATAGACCAAAGGCAGAAATACAAAGCAAACAGAGGACAATGGATGCAAATAGCAATCTCTTACTTGCCTTAATATGAAGTGGTTCTGGCTTTTTTTGGCATCTTTGAACTCAGTTCAGACAATGGAATACAGGTATTCCTCCCTCTGCAGAAAAGCTCCATTTTAGTCAACAAGGCTGTAAAGCCAAATGGCCACACCAAGCCCCATTTCCCCATGGACTTCTATTTTTAAATAAGAGATGCATTTCATTAGGACATTAGGGGACCCACCAACTTCACACGGCCAACTTTACTGGGTCAGTGTCCTTTGCCTTGTCCCTGCAGGCTAGCCACTGAACCAACATGGAGTTTCTTATAGAATCAATAAATCATTCAATGCAATGAGTCTTTATTAAATGCCTGCTACGTAGTAGGCACTTCTTAGTGCCAGAGACAAAAATATGCAAATAAAACAGTTTCTACCACCGAAGAGCTCACACTCCTTTGGAGTAAATAATTACGCACATGAAAGCATTTTTCAGTGAAAGCTCAGATAAATTTGTGGAGTTTCTGGAGCAGGAGTTTTTTTGGGGGTGATTACTGCACCTCGCCAGGAAGAACGTAGACATAGTCATTGACGCCTTGTTTAGAAGACAATTCCTGCTTCTTTTTCAGTGACTAGATCTATCTCCAAGATTCTTGGTTGTCTGAGACTCAGAACCACATTGTCTTGGAAAAAGTTTTCCCTGTGTACCAGCCTGCAAAGGAAAATGACAGATTTTTCTCTTTTCATTTTTCTTTTTTTATTTGTATCTTTCTTGGGAAATTGGGAGACGGAGAAAGTTGCTCCCTTTCTTTCCCTCCAGAAATATTTAATGGTGATTTGTAGAACAGGTAGACATGTATTTGCAGGCAGCTTGACAAAAGAGTGCTTGACAGTGGACTTTCCTAGCCAAGATATAGCAGCAGCTGGGACACTGATAGATGTTTGTAGAAGCACATGACTAAGGCAGACATATGTATGTACTCAACCTGCAGAGGAGCTCTGATGTTCCTGAACCCCAGTCACCTGTATATATGACATCCCAAATTCTAACCCTGTAGCCCCAAAGGGAAGATTTCCCAAGCACCAATCCTTTTGAAGAAAAGGAGCATGGGTCCATTGGTTGAAGGGACAGTTAAAGGGACCTTTAACTTAGGGAAGTAAGGCACATGGGTAGGACTTTCTCCTTCCATTACAATTCAGTCAGTGCAGGTCTTGTGCAAAGCAGTGTTGCTCATCTGGTAGTCCCAAGATGTGATTGTCTTTTGGGCAGAGTTTATGGGTGATTTCAATTCTTTTCATCTGCTTGTGAGCTCCTGTGAATCTTTTGAACATTTTCTTCACCTGTTTATGAACTCTTGAAAATCCTTTGTGTCTTCTTCTGTTCTGCCCATTATGCATTTATTAACTTGAATACTTCTGTGGGAACTGGGAACCTTTTTACCCACCCTGGGGAAACCCAGGCACTAGCTATAGTTAAGCTATATTTAGAGACTTTTTGAATAAACTCCAGATGGAGTCAGACACATTGGGACTCCTTTGGGTTATCCCTCCCCCAGAAAGAAACCTGATTTGTGTGAGTCCACAAGACTTTGGGGGATCCTAATCCATACATAAAGAGACCACAAAAGGTAAAGAGAAGAAATGGAATATTCTAATGTCATAACTGTAAAACTTGCCAGGTACAGAAAAACTGCTTCCTGCTTGATCAGTTTCATAACGTCAAAATTCCATATATTTCATCACCATATATTAGGGAAAGCTAACGCAGTGAATTTGTCTGATTCAAGGAACCAAAACAATTCCCATTGTTCCCTGCCTTAGTGATATTATCAAACATCGTTAATATTTTGCATGCTTCACATTCATGTATTTCTCTGTAAAACTTTTCAGTTTGTTACATCATCACATCCTCACATCTACTAAATCCCCCTCCAAGGTATAATCCAAGTATAGAGGTGACCCTAGGTCTTCAAAGGCTGTAACACTGACGTGTAAGCCTTGGAAGAGTCAAACAAGACAGAAAGGTTTCAAATCTGGATGCATCAAAGTTCTTTCATCTGAAGATTTAGTTGGTTAAATTTGGAGAAGCTCAACACCAAGGTGGCCATTGGTTAATGAATTTTTTGGTCATCATAACTCACAAATACATTCAGCAACCCATAGAGAGAGTTGTGATCTCTGCCAGTGAAGGGATTATGTGCATAACCAGGGACTGAACACTACCAGCCCTTATGAGCACATTCAATGTGTTGTACTCAATACAGTCTCCACATGGACTCTGGAGCAAGTCCAGGCATTGTGGCCCATCTCCTTGCCACATGCCACAATGAGAAGCCTTCTGATTGCCTGTTGAGCCAGAAGTAAGAATGCTTACTTTTAAGCATTCTAGCTAAGAACCTGTTTGACTGGTCCAAAGGAGAAAGACAAACTATAAGTCTCTGGGTGGAGAGGGCCCAAGTTCTCTCTCCACCCAGACTGACATATGCCATTATGTCCATCCTTCATCCATGCCTTTATTCTTTTCTGGTTTGGGTGAAAGATGATCAGATTAGCTTTCTACCTTGTAAGCATCTAAAAGTCAGGAAAATAAGTCACCAGAGGTCTTAGAGAGTTGCCTTGGGCACTGAGAAATTAAGTGACTTGCCCAGGCTCCCACAGACAGCATGTGGTAGACTGACCTGGAATTCAGGTCTCCAATCACTACAACATGGAACAATTAAGTCATAGAGCATATTATTATGCTTTTTTGAAAAGAGAAACTAAAGCCTAGGAGAGTTAGGAACATATCCAAGGTCATTTAACATAACAGTAACAGACTTGGGACTAGAAGTAGAATCTTATGACTCTCTAGTCAATGTTTGTTCAATTGTACCATGCGGCTCACCCTCCATGACAACGACATGGAGAATGGGAAGCTAATGCAGAAAAATCAATGGAATGAGTAACATTATCAAGAGTTTAAACCCCAGAGGAGACCTCCCTGCCCTACTGGAGCTTACATTCTTTTAAAAATAAGTTTTAATTGATTCTTTTTTGTATCCTTCTTTCTTCCCATCCTAGAGAAACATCTCATATAGTAAATTGGGTTTTCTTTTTTAAAGGAGGAGGTGAGAAATTTCAGCACAACTGATTGATATGCTGAAAAAGTCCAAAAACATGTGTCATGTGTAACACCTGTGGACCTCCCACCTCCACCAAGGGGAGGTTCGTCATGTCTTTTTGTATACTTTCATTCAAGTCATGGGTGATCTTCACAGTTTTGTTCTGATTCACTTTTGATTTTTCTGGTGTTTGGGTGTTTTCTCCATTTACGTTGTCCTAGCTATTGTATATATTGTTTTCTTGGTCCTGCTTACTTCCTTCTTCATTAGTTTATGTAGATCTTTCCATGATTCTCCATATTTATCACAAATATCTTCCTTATAGCACAGTAATATTCTAGTAAGCATGTACCACAATTTGCTTAGCCACTCTCCCAATCAATGAGCATCTATTATGCTGTCATAAAAAAATATTCTGGTGCATATGAGGACTTTCTTCTTATAGATGGCTTTTTTTGTCCTCTAAGCCCAGTAATGGAGTCTCCAGTTGAAAAGATTTGGATGAGGAAGGTGGCCTAGCTGTAACAGATCTCAAACTACATCATAAAGCAGAACTCATCAAAACTATCTGATACTGACTAAGAAATAGACCAGTGGAATAGATTAAGTATATAAGCCCCTGTAGTAGCATTTGATAAACCCAAAGACCCCAGCTTCTGGGATAAGAACTCACTATTTGACAAAACTGTTGGGAAAATTGGAAAACAGTATGGCAGAAACTAGGTATAGACCAACATCTTACACCATATACCAAGAGAAGATAAAAATGGGTACATGAATCAGACATAAACGGTGATATACCATAAGCAAATTAAGAGACCAAGGAATAGTTTACCTGTCAGATCTATGGAAAAGGAAAGAATTTATCATCAAACTCTAAATGAGCACTGGTCTATGACCAGACAGAGAGCATTATGAGATATAAATGGATAATTTTGATTATATTAAATTAAAAAAGGTTTTGCACAAACAAAACAAATACAACCAAAATTAGAAAAAAAGCAGAGAGCTGGGAAACAATTTTTCACCTCATCTTCTATTTTTCAAATTTTGGTTTTGTTTACTAACTTCTTGGTTTAACTCATAGTCATTCATTTCCCTGGATTCAATTCTCTCTTTCAATGAATTATTTTGTTCTGTGAGCTTTTGAACCTTCTCCTCCATTTGGCTAATTCTACTTTTTAAAACCTCCTTCTCCTCTTCTTCCAATTGAATTAGCCTCTTTTTAAAGCTGTTATTTTCCTCAGCATTTTTTTGGTTTTCCTTTGGTAAGCTGCTAACTTATTTTTTAAGGTCTTCTATTGCCCAGGCCCATTTTAAGTTCCCTTTGGAGGCAGGGGCCTTGACTTCCTCTGACAGTATGCCTCATCTGAAAGGATGGGGGGAGATACCTGTTCCCCAAGAAAGTAACCTTCTATGGTCTTATTTTTTTTCCCTTTTCTGGGCATTTTCCCAGCCAGTTACTTGGCTTCTGAGTTTCCTCTCCACACCCACCTCACCTCCAGTTTGGGGGCTGAGATTCAAATGCTGCTCCCAAGCCTCTGGGGCTTTCAGCAGGGGTGGGGCTGCTATTCAGTGTGAGATTAAGATCAGCTGCTCAGGTGAGGGCAAGGAGGCCACAAAGAGCTCAAGTCCCTCAGGGGGCTTACAAGGAGACCTTCAACAATGGATCTGAGCTCCTGCCTACTTTGGGAGCCCCTGTCCACTGCTGCCTCCGCTGCTGCCTCCCGAGGGGTCCTGAGTCATGAGGAAACTCCGTTCCCCTCTCGGCCAGTCAAAAAGACCCTCTCACTAACCTTTGGCACCTGTGGGTTGAGGGACCTGCGCTGCCACTCTAGATTCCGTCCCTGAAGCCAGCTCAGATCTGCTCCCCTAGGGGCTGCGTGACCAAGGCAGGACTGGGCTCTGCTCTCGGTCCGGTGAACAACAGACCTTTCACATCGGTTTTTCAGATCTCTCTGAAACAGAAATCTCCTCCACTCCGTTGTTCTGTGGCTTCTGCTGCTCTAGAATTTGTTGAGAGTTCTTCTTTACAGATGTTTTATAGGCTGTGGGGTAAGAGCTAAGCTTCTGTGTATCTTTCTACTCCACCATCTTGGCTCCTCCCCCAGAAGCTATTTTTACAGCAAGTATCTCTGATAAAGGCCTCATTTCTTAAATATATAGAGAACTGAGTCCAATTTATTAGAATGTAAGTCATTCCCCAAATGATAAATGATCAGAGAACATGATAGGCAATTTTCAGATGAAAAAAATCAAAGCTATCTATAGTTACATAAAAAATGAGCTAAATCAAAAGATTTAGTGATATATCAGTCACTTTATTTGCATAATTCCAAATTGCTTTTCAAAATGGTTGTACCATTTCCCAGTTCCACCAACAATGTATTAGAGTGCCTATCATCTCACACCCCTGCCAATATGAACTATTTTTGGTCATCCTTGCCAATTTGCAGATTGTGAGGTAAAACCTCAGGGTTGTTTTGATTTGCATTTATCTTATCATTAGAAGAGCTTATGTTCCATTAGAGGGAGAAAACTCATACAGGTGAGTGGTCAGAAAAGGGTATTTTTGTCTAGGAAGTCACTAGAGCCATAGTGCAGTCAACTGATCTACCTTTTCCAGAAACAACAGTAGGATTGACATGATAACAGTTCTAGTCATTGGTAATCAAGATCAAGAGATTGGTAGGAGGTGGGAGGGCAGTGTGTGGATAGCTTGTAGTGACCAGGTAGATGCCAAGAAGATGGCTGGGGTACTCTGCTAGAAGCACGGCCTGATAGTCTGGTACAAAAATTCTAGACATCTAGGCCCCAGGGTGAGAAGCTGTATTAGCTTCCTCTGAGTTCTAACTCTTTTCCTGCAGAACAAACAATTAAAATTCTTGTCTAGAGAAAGCATTTCTGATGTCATAATTCTTACATGGTACATAGGCTCCTTAAAGTGAACAAGGCATTTAGCTCCAGTGGTCTAGGAAGAGGTCAAGGAGATTTCTCAGCTTAATCCCAGACCTCTGGAAGTCTGGTGGTCCAGTAGCATGGAAAAGATAATGGTGAGTGTCAAGAAAATTAACAGTGTGCTACTAGAAATCATATTTTTCTATAGCATTTTTAAAGAATTTAAATTTTATTTTCAATAAATAAGCATTTATTTTCTTTTCACCCAACCTCCTCCCATTCCCCACTACCCCTAATTAAAAAGAAAGTCCCAACAAATATGCATGGTCAGGCAAAACAAATTCCCAAATTGTCGCTATCCAAAAATGTTTTTCTCCTTTGCATCTTGAATCACTCTCTTTCAGGAAGTGGGCAGCATTCTTCATCCCTGGGGCAGCTAGGTGAGGCAGCGAATAGAAGGACGGACTTGGAGTCAGGAAAACATGAATTCAAATCTAGCCTCATGGGCAACTCTGGGTAAGTTGTTAACTTCATCTGCCTTAGTCTCTTCACAATGAGGATCATAATAGCACACACCTCACAGGGTTATTATGAAGATCAATTAAAATAAAATCTATATAGGCATTTAATAATGCTTTTTCCCTCCCCTCCCTCCTTTTCCCCAACAATCATGGTTGACTTAAGTGGTATTTTATCTTATTTTATTTTCTTTTTAACTAATTTTTAAAAATTGACAAGCATTTATTTTTCTCTTCATCTCATCTGCCCTTTTCTAATATAAGAAAAGAAACAAAGCCCTTGGAATACGCAGGCATAATCAAGCAAAACAAACATCCAAAAATGTGTCTCATTTTGCAACTTAAGTCCATCACCTCTCTGTCAGGAAGTGGGTAACATGCTTCACCACCAGTCCCTGGGAATCATGGTTGGTCTCAATGGTATTTGGAAAGAAGGAAAATGGGACAGGGAAATATCAATGAAACCATCACTGCTTAGAACCTGTGTGACCATGAGTGTGTCACTTTTGTCCTTGGGCTTTATTTTTATCTGTATGTCAGGGAATTGGACTAGATAACTTCTGATCTCTCTTGCAAATCTGTACCTATGACCCTATGATCCTATAGTGGTGATAGCCAATCTAACTTAGTTTTTCCCATAAAACTGTTCCCCTTTCTGCTGTCTTCTAGTTAAAGTGGACTAATGCCATAACCAAGCTATCAAACTTGGATTACTCAGTGGATAGAAACCTGGTCTTGGAGTCAGGAGGATCTGAGCTAAAAATCTAGCCTTAGATAGCTACTAGCTGTGTGACCCTGGAAAAGTTATTTAACCCTGATTGACTCCTAAATTTTTAAAATTTGGATTGCTTAAATTATTGGCATAATCAGAATAGCAAAAGCAGAAAGTAGTTCTTTTTATGAATGACCAGATTCTTGATTGAAAAGCTAGAAACATAAATTTGCTATTGGCTGCTGGCAATGGCACTGGTAGCTACAGGTGTTATTAATATTATGTTTGCAGATGTCTAATAAACCAATGTGCATTTTGACTTTTAGTTTTTCACTGCACATCTGTGCATCCTGCATGTTTTATAGATCTTAAAATTGAGCTCTTATAGAACAAAGGTATTCTTTAACCACTCAGCTGTTAATTCCTCCACCTGGTACTACCAGAGACAGACTTCATCAAGGACCCAGTCATATCCCAACGCAGCTGCCCAGAAACATATTAGCCCTGATGGAATGAGGGTAGAATTAAGAAAAGGTAGACTGACCTCCAAAACTCAGGCTGTGTCTTAATGTGATGCTACTAGACAAAGACTTGAGAGTAAAGGAAGTCATTTCTCACCAGTGGAAATAACTCATGTTTACATTTAGGGTTTATAGATTAAATATCATTTGTCCCTTTCTTACAGATGAGTAAATTGAGTCTCAGGGAGATTAAATGACTTTCCCAGGGTCACACAGCTCTAAGTGATAGAGCTAAGATTCGTACGCAGGTCTTCTGACTCCTGACTTTGTTTTTCCTGCTGCCTTGCTTCCTGCACAAGGTGAGTGTGCCAATTTCTATTTGCCCTTTCAGGCAGCCCAAACCTGGGTACAGGATCAGGAAAAAGGAGCCTTTGCCACATTCTTCCATATTTTATGGATACTCCTACTGGGTACTATTTCCCCAATACAGTGGTCCCATTCACACTGTATCGTCTCTCCCCACCCCCACCCCCACTGCCTTCTCTCACCACTATGTGAAACTCAGCATTATTCAATCCAGTCATCCATTCATTCATTCATTCATTCATTCACTCATTCATTCACTGTTCAAGAAATATTTATTCAGTAACTACTAAGTGAAAGTCAACGTGCGAGATGCTGGGGATACAAAAATAAAAACAAAGCAGCGTCTTACATTTAGATGACATAATAATGTGCACATAAGTAACAGTCATAGCTGATATTGGTATAGCGCTTTCAGCATTGCAAAGCGCTTAGATACCTGATTTCAATTGATCCTTAAAATATGCCTTAACTGTACATCCCATGATTGTTTCCATTTAACAGGTGAAGAAACTAAGGCTCTCAGAGGTTTGAACTGGCCAAGGTCACATAGCTACTAAGCGCATGAAGCAGGACGTGAACCCAGCTCTTCTTGACTCCAAGGATGGCACTTTATCATGGCTCTCACTAAGTAGAAAAATACAAAGTATTTTTCTAAAAAATTTCAAAAGGGAGAGAGTATGAATAATTGAGTGAGGAAAGCCTTCTTGGCAGCCATGCTATGCTTTGAAGGAAGCTAGAGGTTGTATGGCAAAGAGAGCATGAATTCCAGAAATGGGGCACCACTCAGCTGGATATTTAAAGCCCTAGCACAATGAAAGCCAGAAAAGGGAGAGATGACATGCATCCAGGGAACAGCGAGCAGACCAACTGGAGTGCCACAGACAATGCTTACTCGAGAGTAGCATGCAGTAAGATTGGAAAAGTGGAAGGGAGCCAAAGTGCCAAGTGTCAAATGCCAATTGGTGTCTTGTATTTTCTCTCAAAGTCAATATGGGAGCAGTTGAAGATTTTTTGAGGTGGAGAGGGTTTGACATCATCAGATCTGTTTTTTGGGAATACATTTGGCATCTATATAGAGGATGAATTGAGAAAGGAAGATATTAGAAGTAAGTGGACCAATTTGGGAACTATTGCAGTACCCTAGGCAAGAGGAAATGCAGTCCTGTCATAGAAAAAAAGCTATAGGAATTGAGAGAAGGGGACTGATAGAAGAGAAGCTGTGGACATAGAATTAATCTATCAATGAGCATTATTAAGCATCTAAAATGTGCCTGACCCTGTAATAACTACTGGGGACATAGACAGAAATGAAACTGCCCCTTCTCTCAAGAAGCTTACATCCTGGTGCAAGTCTGGGAGTAGCAGCCTCACATCTAACTCAGAACTTTCACAACCTTGATACCCCCCAGATATCCCCCAAAATGGATCAGTTGTCAAGGATCAGCTGATTTTGAATATCCTACAGGAAGACCAGAACAGTTCTGTTCCGCAGAACAAGATCAGTGTTGTTGAGTTGGTGCAGTTGGCATGGAATGTGCCATCAGTATCTTAACAAAGTATTTGACTGATGAACTAGTGATGATCAACTGGCTGGTTGATGTAATAGAAGACAAACTAAAAGGAAAGATGATGGATCTCCAACATGGCAGCCTTTTCCTCAAAATGCCAAAGATTGTTTCTGGCAAAGACTACTACAGTGTGATAACCAACTCAAAACTAGTCATTATTACAGCTAGGTCACATCAACAGAAGGGAGAAAGTCATCTTAATCTGGTCCAGCATAATGTGAATATCTTTAAGTTTATCATTCCCAATATTGTTAAATATAGCCCTGATTGCAAGCTGCTTATTATTTCCAATCTAGTGGATATTTTGACATATGTGGCCTGGGAGCTAAGTGACTTTCCTAAAAACCATGTTATTGGAAGTGGTTGAAATCTGGATTCTGCCTGTTTCTGTTACCTAATGGGGGAGAAACTTAGTGTCCGTTCTTCAAGTTGTCATGGATGGGTCCTTGGGGAACATGGAGACTCCAGTGTTCTTGTGCTGGTGTGTCTCTGAAGAATCTTTATCCCCTTTGAGAATTGATGCTGATTCAGAGAATTGGAAAGATATTCATAAACAGGTGGTTGAAAGTGCTTACGAGGTAATCAAGCTGAAAGGTACACTTCCTGGGCCATTGGCTTGTCTGTGGCAGATGTGGGAGAAAGCATTATGAAGAATCTTAGGAGAGTGCATCCGATTTCCACCATGATTAAGGGCCTATATGGCATTCATGAGGATTTCTTTCTGAGTGTCCCATAAGTCTTGGGGCAGAATGACATTTCAGATGTGGTGAAGGCAAACCTAAATCTGTAGGAGGAGAACCATTTAAAGAACAGAGCAGATACCCTTCGGGGAATCCAGAAGGAGCTGCAATTTAAAAACCTTCTAATGTGCTGCCATCAAGAGAACATGACAGTGGTTACGGGGTTATATGTGATGTGCTTTTCAAATAGGTCAAATCCTTCTTCTGATTGAACAACTCTTCAATTAGTGATTGAAAACCAGAAATGTAAAACCTGTGAACACACTCTAGTCCCTTCATAACGTTAGAAATGGGGAAGAGCACAGTGTGACTGCTATATTGTTAAACCCTGTTGGAGTTTGCAGATGATGCTGGATATGACTTTTAGAGTCTCAGTGGTTGATGTCAAGCAGAGCCCCACAGGTATATAAACGACCTTCATTGTACGTAGGTCCTACAGGCTCCCATAGGTCCAGAAGACAACACTCCTGGATACAAAACACCACACAGTAGTAATTCTTTATTGATGCCTTGATTACCTTTGTGTTCCCCTCCATTAGGGCTCTAAAGCATGGTCCCATGTATCGCTTTTCCAGAGGACTTGATTTCGTCTGCCTATATACATATAGATAGATATACCAATAGTTGTAAATTTCCATATATATAGAAAGATCTGTATATGTACAATGATGCACCAGTTCCTCAAGTGTCGTACTCTACCTAAACACTGAATACACAACAAATAATGGACTTTTTTAAAAAAAGAAGCTTGCATTCTATTGAAGGAAACAAATGTATGCAACAGCAATAAAAGAAAGAAATAAAAACAAATAAGAACCAGAAGTTGGGAGTGTCTGGAAAGGCCCGGTGTAAGAGGTGGCATCTGAGCTAAGTTTGGAAGGGAAGTAGAAATCCTGATTCAGGGAGTTGAGAAAGGAGTGCATTCCAAGCACAAGGGATAGTCAGGGCAAAGGGACAGAGATGGAATGTGATGCGCGAGGGACAGTAGGGAGGACAGTATGGCTGGACCAAGCAGCATGGGAAAGGGGATCATGCATAATAATCCTAGAAAGGTAGGTCAGAACTAGGGTGAGGCTGCTGAAAAATAAGTGTATATTGTCAGATCTCATTGGGTTCTCACCGCAGCCAAATAATTCTTTTATTTCTCTTCAACTGACTCTATGGAACTCCCCATAATGAATGTTCTGAACCTTCTCTTCTTTCCACAAGCTTTCCACAGCATCACCACCACCCCTCTTAGACCTTGCCTCATACTTGAGTGAGACCATGGAGGTCATTCCCAAGAGCTTCCATATTTTCTTTCTGTTACTCCAGGCTCTGATGAAAATATGACCCTTTTCAAAAAGTTTATCTTCCTGTTCCCATTCCTTGATCTCTCCTCTCCTTTTACACTCCACCATCCCACTCTCAGTGCTCAAAGAAGTGAATAGTTCATCGTTCAACAGCTCCTGACTGAAGAGTTCAGTGGGATAAAATCAGGTTCCAGTTTGGAAAACCAGAGTAATTTTCACCTTTTACTTTCTTTTGCTGATAATTTTTCTCTAAAATTCTCCTTGGAGATACACTCAGTGTAAACTAAAATTATGTTTACATATATACATATTCCTACATATATATGTAAGCAATAATTCTGCCACCAGCTCAGTTGATGTAGGGTACAATATAATCACAGAAGTTTAAATGGTAACATATTAAACAATGTATATGACCTGAGTTTATTGTATGTATGTATGTGTGTATGTATTGTAATGGCTAAACTCAGGTATTTTCCTTTTTTGGTAACAATAACACAAATGAACAATTTTGATGAAAACACATGTAATGCATGTTTAACACTCTTTATGAGTGTTCCTTTATGAGGTGTAAACTCCTCTTTGATAGAGTTAAGGGAATGATTCTATTGTCTAGCAAATGAATTTGCAACTCCCTTGGTAAGAAAATGCTATGGGGGATACCTCTGTGTGGAGAAGAGGAGAAAATTTCTGCCACTCCTTCAAACATTATCTGAATAGCTTCAAAGGGAGGCTCCTGGACCAGTAACAGATCTTGCATCTGTGGGAGAATGGAGACATACACTGCAGGCAGCCAGGATACAAAGAGACAGTCACCAGAAAGAGGAAACAGATTAAAGGAGAGCAACCCTTGGCAGTAGAGAAGAGAGCCAGACTTTGGAGAGGAGCCTATTGCCTGGGAACCAGCTGAGCAACCCAACCACCCCTGACACCTCACCCAAAGAGAGTTATGTTGAGATTTTGTAAAGAAAGGAAGGACTTCCAGGTCCTTGCCAAGAGTTATTCAATACCTCTGCCATACATGTATCCCAAATGAATATCCCAGTACCACTGTGCTTACCATGTTCTTCCCATTGATAATGTGTATATTTGTAGGATAGTGTGCCACAGGTTTATTGAGGAAATGTTTCAGTTATGCCCATTGAATAAACACCTTTGCTGAAAGTTAATTGGATCTACTAGCTAACTTAATTCACTGAAAGTACATTGGTGGGGGCAAAGGAGGTATAATGTTAGGAACAAAGCCAAACAGTATTACCCCTAGAATTAAGTGTTAGGAGCATTTTCTAGGGAATCAACCTATGAGTAAGAATGAAAGATAAATAGTGGCCAAGAACTAGAAATTGAGGGCATGCCCATCAATTGGGGAAATGACTGAATAAGTTGTGGCATGTGAACGTAAAGGAATACTACTGTGCTATAAGAAATGATGAACAGGTAGAATTCAAAAAATCCTGGAAAGACTTATATGAACTTACACTGAGTGAAGTGAGCAAAACTAGGAGAACACTGTTCACAGAAATAGCTACTGTGTTCAATGACTGATTTTGTAAACTTAGCCTTTCTCAGCAATGCAAGAACCTAAAACAATTCCAAAGGACTCATGATGGAAAATGCTATCCACATCCAGAGAAAGGACTATGTCGTTGGAATGCAGAGCAAAGCAGACTATTTTCTTTTGGGCTTTTTGTTTTTTCTTTCTCATGGTTTCTCCACTTCATTATTATAATGAATAATACAGCATGACGATGTGAAAATGTGTTTGATAGGAATGTATGTGTAGAACTCATATCAGACTGCATGCCATCTTAGGGAGGGAAGAGGGAGAGAGAAAAAGAAAATTTAAAACTTAAGGAAGTGAATGTTGAAAACTAAAAATAAATAAATTGAGGGAAATAAAGAATGAAAGATAGGGAGGTAGTTCCCAGAGAGTGTTAAACATGCATTACATGTGCTTTCATCAAAATTGTTCATTTGTGTTATTGTTACCAAAAAAGGGATATAGTTATTTTTATTCAGACACTTGTGCATAGCAGTCATTTCCAAACAGTCAGACTTTCAAGTTTCAATTTTGTTGCAAGTCATTTGACCTAAAAAGGTGTAAATTACAGTGTAAGTTAAAAGATAACAAGCAAATTCTCCTGCCTTTCTTGGCTAAACTCCTTGAGAAGGCCATCTATATAATAGGTGCCTCCCCTTCCTCTCCTTTCTTCTTAATTCTGTAGTCTGACCCCTGACCTCATCATTCCACCAAGACTGTTGTCTTCTAAATTACCCATGGCCTCTTAACTCCCAGATCCAATGGCTTTTTCTCAATTCTCATCCTGCAGACATTGTTGATCACCCTCTTCTCTTTGAAACTCCTTTTTTCTCTAGGTTTTCAGAATACTGTTCTCTCCTGGCTTTCTTCCTACCTCTCTGACTGCTACTCCTCAGTTTTCTTTGCTACATCTTTATCCACCTGGGTCATCCTCACTAACCTTGGGTGTCACCTGGGGCTCTGTCCTCTTCTCTTCTTCTATATTACTTCTCTTGGTGATCCCATCAGTTCCTATACATTTATTCTCATCTCTATGATGATGACTCTCAGATCTACTTCTCCAGCCCTCATTTCTCTTCTGATCTATAGTCTTCCATCTCCATGTGCCCATTAGACATCTCGAACAAAGCGTATCCTGTAGATATCTTAAATTCAATATATTCTAAGTTGAACTGATTATCTTTCCTCCCCAAACTCTTCCCTATTACTGTGGAGTCAACACCATTCTCCTAGTTACCCTGGCAGGCCATCTCCAGTTGTCCTGAGCTCTATCTGGCCACTGGACCCAGATGGCTCCAGAGGAAAAGGTGAGGCTGTTGACTTTGCACAGCACTCCCTCACTTGAATCCAATTCATTTGCAGCTCATGGCATCACCTTCCCGATGTTCTGGTCCTCTTCAAGAATGAAGGCCAAACAACACCAACAGTTGCCCTGGCTCATAACTTGGGCATCATCATTACTAACTCTCCTCACCCCCATATCTAATCTGTTGTCAAGACATCAATTTCACCTTTGTAAAATGTCATGACTACATCCCCTTCTCTCCTCTGATACTGCTGCCGCCTCAGTCTACATTGTCTTCTCCTCATACCTGGATTGCTATTTGGTCTGTCTGCCACAAGTCTCTCCCACATCCATTACATCCTCCACTCAGCCACTGAAATAATTTTTCCAAAGCATATGTGTGCTTTGGAAACCTGTCACACACACACACACACACACACACACACACACACACACACACACACTCAATAAACTCCAGTCACTCCCTATGTCCTCCAAGATTAAATACAAAATCCTCTGTTATTTGAAGCTCCTCCAACCTAACCCCATTCCAACCTTTCCAGGATTCTTGCACTGTACACCACATTCTCCTGAATCCAGTGACCTGGTCTTGCTATTCTCACACAGAACACCCCATCTTCCAACTCCAGGCATTTTCACTGACTGATCCCATGCCTGAAATGTTCTCCCTCCTCCTCTCTGCCTCCTGTCTTTCCTGACTTCCTTCAAATCTCAACTTAAATCCCATCTTCTATAGGAAACCTTTCCCAATCTCTCTTAATTCTAGTTTTTCTCCTTGTTTATTATTTCCTACTTATCTTATACATAGCTTCTTTGTACACAGTGTTTGCATGTTCTCTCCCCCTTTAGATTGTGAGTTCCTAAGTCTCTCTTTCTTTGCAGGTAAATGGGAGGTAAGCGACTTGCCCAAGATGACACAGCTAGTAAGTATATAAGACTGAATTGGAACTGAGGTCCTCCTGACTCCAAGACAAGCACATCACTCAGCTGCCCCAAAGTCTTTCAAACTTATATTTCCTTCTATTCATCTTCTAGTGATGGAGGAAAGGAAAAAGTAAGAAATCCCCAAGACCTAGGCTGTCTTCTCCATTAGATGTTATCCTTATCTTCCAGTTAGTAGAAGGGAAGAGGATATGAGGTTGTATGCCAATGAAAATTGCACAGACTCATAAAATGTCAAAACTGGAAAAGAACTTGGAGGTTATCTAAGTCAAATCTTCATTTTACAGATAAGAAAACTGAAACTCATAGAGATGAGGTGGCTTCTCCCAAATTGCACAGTTAATATCAGAGCTGGGTCTAAAGCTAGTTCTTCTGATGTCTAGCCCACAGATCTTTCCCCTACCTCTCTCCTAGCCCAAGAACTTTTGATTCTCAGATGCTGGTGGAAAGAGTCCTAGACTAAAACTCAGAAAATCTGAGTTCAGGTCCTGGCTGTGACATTTCATCCCCTCACTTAAATCCAATTCACTTTCATGTCATGGCATCACCTCCCTGATGTCATGGTCCTCTTCAAGAACAAAGGACCAGAAAAAGCAATGACTGTGGAAACATTTACTTCTACCTATTTTAAGTCTGTTTTTACACCTTTAATTGACAAATAAGGACACTGGGGCTCATAGAGGGAAAGAGACATCCTCACAGTCAGAAAATGAATAAGCTATAGAGACAGAATTGGAACCCAGGGCCTTTTACTCTAAACCCAACAGTCAAAAGACTGTTTTGAGATTGCTTCATATACTATAAAGCTATTTATAAATGTGAGCCATGGGATTTATGATTAATTTGTTTTCCTGAGGGCATTCACAGCCTTCTTCCCTTATTTCCTCTCCTTTATTGTGGACTAAAACTGTCCAACTCTAGCTTTCTAGCTTGGTAGATCCTGCTGGAAGAGAGGACCAGCTCTCACATTCACTTGAGGCCTGAGTAGATTGTCAGGGTCATTAAGTCTGTGCCTCAAATTGATAAAGCTTTATAAACACAGGGTATCTTGGACGCCATTGGTGTGAATGGTGAAGTCTAAGGTATCAGCCGTTGGAGGAGAAGCTAGCTTGTTTTTAGCGTAGACTTGGGAATGTCAGGGTCAATTCCCGTATTCATTTGTCCTGCTAGATGGGCACCTCCCTTGGGGCACCCTGCCAAGACAAGCAGCTAATCTGTTTGTAGTTGTGCCCAGAGCTCTGCCTTGACATTCCTGAGCCATTTGTTCCCAGTCCAGTCCTGAAACTGTGCACCTTTAAAAAGAAATACCAATAAACACATCCAAATGAAGCCTCAATAAATTCATGGACATGTGTGAAAATCATCAGGCCCTAAGCTGTCCTCCCCATTATCCTTAATCTATGCCAGTGATCCATGCTATCTTCCCCTGGTCTCAGCTACGGGAGCATCTTGCCAGTATCTTGGGACAGGCTGAAAAGATCATAACTAGGGCAGGGTGATCTGCAATTTGTCCTAGGGTGCTGACAGCATTTATACCCCAGCAGCACAGAAACAACTGAGCTTAAAACCTGGTTGCCAAGAATAACTAGTTAAAACAGGAATCTCCCAAATGGCCCACCTTCATCCCCAGAGTGGTAGCACCCCAAGTGAGCTCTTTTCATTTCATACAGAAGAATAGGTTGATATGACCTCTTTGTCTCTTTCCATTTACCGACTGCTGAATTTGTCCAAAAGTTGATTTGAAAATGTTTTTTAAATTGTTTTTTATTAATTTAATGAAATATTTCCCAGTTACATATAAAACATTTGACAATCATTTCTTAAAATTTTAAACTCCAAATTCCCTCTCCCTCTTCTGCTCCTCCCTCCTCCTTGAGAAAGCAGCAATTTAATTTCAATTTTACATGTGAGGATGTGCCAAACATATTTCCATATTAGCCATGTTGCAAAAGAAAACAGAAACAAAATAAGACAATGAAAATAAAGAAAGGGAAAAGAGTATGCTTCAGTATGCATTCAGGGTTCATCAGTTCTCTCTCTCTGGATATGGATAGAGTTTTTTATCATGGGTCCTTTGGAATTGTCTTGGACCATTGGCCTGATCAGAGTAGCTAAGTCTTTCACATTTGACCATCCTTATATTACTGCTATCATGATGTACAAGGTTTTCCTAGTTCTGCTCAATTCACTTTGCATGAGTTCATACAAGCTTTCCCAAGTTTTTTCTAAAACCATCCTGCTCATCATTTAATATGGCACAAGAGTATTTGATCATAGACATATATCACAACTAATTTGGCCATTCTCGAATTGATAAACATCTTCTCAATTTCCAGTTCTTTGCCACTAGAAAAAGAACTGCTACAGATATTTTTGTACAATTTTTTCCTTTTCTTTGATCTCTTTGGGATATAGACCTAGTAGCAGGTCAAAGAGCATGAGCAACTTTATAGCCCTTTGGGCATAATTCCAATTTGTTCTCCAGAATGGTTGGATCAATTCATAACTCCACCAACAATGCATTAGTGTCTCAATTTTTCCACATCCCCTCCAGCATTTGCAGTTTTCCTTTTCTATAATGTTATCCAATATGATAGATTTGAGGTGGCATCTCAGTTGTTTTAATTTTCATTTCCCTAATCAGTAGTGATTTAGAGCAATTTTTCATATGACTATTGAAAGCTTTGATTTCTTCTTCTGAAAACTGCCTGTTAATATCTTTTGACCACTTATCAACTGGGGAATGGCTCTTGCTTTTTATAAAGTTAGCTGAGTTCTCTCTATATTTGAGAGATGAGAGATGAGGCTTTTATCAGAAAACTTGCTGCAAATTTTTTTTCTTAGTTTCTTGTTTTCCTTCTCAATTTATCTGCACTAGTTTTTTTTTTTGTGTGTGTAAGATCTTTTTAATTTCATGCAATCAAAACTATCTGTTTTACTTCCTGCAATCCCCTCTATCTCTTGTTTGTCATAAACTCTTCCTTTACTCATAGATTTGACAAGTACATTTTTCCATGTTCCCCTAATTTACTTACGATATACTTTATGTATAAATCATTTATTCTGAAAGTGGTTTTCATGCTACTTGCTTAGGATGGATCTTGTGAAGCTTTCCCAGGGTATTTTTTAATGAAATTCACCTCAGGTCTCCCCCAAAATGTTAGCTATGAGTCAGCAACTAAACCAAAGAAAAGTCTCAGGCGTATGCCACACCACACTTGAAATAAAGGAATAAACCTGCCACATTCATTCTCTGCTCCTTTCACATTCAGGGTTAAACTTCTAAACTCATGGGTATATTTCAACAAGCAAAGGCCCCCCTACCATAGAAATAATAAAATCAGATAATAACATAAAGCATCAGTTGAATATTTATTCCCTACCCTATTCCCCATTATCCTCCTCTTACTTCCTTCTCAATCCCCCAAGCATGAATTGAAAAACTTCAATGTGACTCAAGCATACTCTACAACTTATTCTATTGTATTCTCAGTTACTCATTCATGCATTCATTTACAGCTTTTTTTTCTTTAATAGGATTGTAGGATTTAGAGCTAGAAAGGGACTTGGAGATCATTTTATTAAAACATACACACACTTCATCACTGAGGAAATTGAGGCCCAGAGAAATGAATTCACCCAAAGTAGCAAACAGCATCAATTCATTTATTCCTTGAACAAATATACATTGGCTGCCTACTATCTGCAAGGTGCTGTGTCTAAATGTCTAAGAAGGCATAAATATGAGAAAGAAAGATACCATGGTTTCTGGACTCAGAAAGCTTACAATCTAATAGGGAAGCTAAAATAAATATGTGAATAGCTGTAATATAAGGCAAAAAGTCATAAATGCCAGGAGTTATAACATGGAGTCTGGTCCAGGGAATCATCAAAGAAAGAAGTGTTACATTTAAGTTAGGCCTTGAAGAATGGGTAGGATCTTCATAGGTGGATATGGGTGAAGAGGATATTAAGGGCAGAGAAAACAGAATGAGCAAAAGAAAAGATATAAAGCTCTAGCTTCCTTGGCCAACAGCAAGACACGTATTTTGGATGGAGAATACATCTTGCATAAGAAGGTAGTGGAAGATAAGGTAATTAGCCAAGTCATGGAGGATCTTAAATGGACTATATTCCAGTAGGGAACCACTGAAGGCTAAAATTTTAGCAGGAGAAGGACAAGAAATGACATCAAAATGAATCTGGCATTTGTGAACAGAATGAATTGAAAATGGAATAGATTAAGGGAGCTTAGGAAATTGTCGCAATGGACAAATACAGGATAGGTGACAGAGCTAGGGGACAGGACTGTGTGAATAGAAGGAAGTAAGGTCATGAGTGGGAGACGCTGAAGATGTCCCATTAATAGTTCTTCACATGCTTACAAGACATCTCCTCCTTACATGTACCATCAGTAACTCAAAATCTAGTTTATTTCTTCCCTAAACTCGTTCCTCATTCTCACTTCACAATTTGTATTTATAACTGCACCTTCGTCCAGTTTGCCATGTTTGGAGTTATCTTTGGTGCTATTTTTTACCTTTCTCTCTCCTTCACTTCTCATATGTAACTGATTGTACTCAGCTCAGAATTAGGCTTATGGTTCCACCTCCAAAGTATATCTTGTATCAATTCCTTCTTCCCTATTTCCACCATGTCACAATCCTTCCAGTCTACCTTTCATATGAGTACCTGAATAATCTTCCTTATGCCCAAATCTGGAGATTATCACTGTTCAAAAACCTTCAGTGGTGTCCTACTGCTTAACAAGAGAAGTTTAAACTCTTTAGCTTGTCGTTCAAGACCTTCTACGATGTGTCACGACCTTAACTTTCCAGTCTTATGTTATTCCTATCTATGTAGTCTTTGTGCCAAAGTAGACTCCATTCTCCCTCTCGTGCACCAAGACGTGTTTTTCTGAATTCCTTATATTTAGCAAGGATTTATTAAGCACTTACTATGTGCTGGGCCCTATTCTAGCTTCTAGGAATAGAAGACAAAAATGCAAACATGCCTTAAGGAGCTTACATTCAACTGGACTTCTTATAGCATAATAATATTTCATTACATTAGTAAACACAATCTGTTCCGCCATTCTTCAATTTAATGGATATCCATTATTTTTAGTTTGAGAAGATTTTTTTTGCCCCAAAAGAGTGCTGCCGTGAATATTTTGCAAGACCTTTCATTCTGTTGCTAACTTACTGGTGTATATCTGTGGTACAGTCTATGTCATGTCCAACTCTTCTTGTCCCTATCATATGGCATTTTCTTGGCAAAAACACTGGAGTGGTTTGCCATTTCCTTCTCCAGTGGATTAGGAAAATACAGCTTATGTGACTTGTCCAGAGTCATACAGCTAGTGAGTCTCTGAGCCCAGATTTGAACTCAGGTCTTCCTGACTCCAGGCTCAGTGCTGTATCCATTGAACCATCCAGCTACCTCTAGTAAGCTATAGAAGTAACTTTGTCATGATTCCCATTTTTTTTTCCCAGAACAGTTGAACAAATTCATAGCTTCATCAACACTAAGTTCCTGTGCCCGTCTTCCCACAGCCCCTCCAACATAAACTGCTTTGATTTTATTTTGTCATCTTGACCAATTTAATGGTGGCAGTAGGAAAACTCAGAATCGTTTTAACTAGCATTTCTCTAATTTTCAGTGATTTAATCAGAGTTATTGATAGTTATAGTTGTTGATCATTTGTATTTCTTCTTCAGAAAATTGTTTATTTTTATCCTTTGACCTAGAGCGGTGAGGAACCTACGGGCCTCAGGTTCCCCATCCCTGAGTCCCACAGTCTTCTCCAAACCTCTAGTCATACTGCCCTACTTCCTGCTGCTGGTACTTTCCATTTCTCTCCTCAGTGCCTATGCAAAGGCTGCTGACCTAGAAGAATGTCTCCTCACCTCTTCCTCCTAGAAGGCTCAGCTTCCTTCAAGTTCAGCTCAAGCATCATTTCCTTCGCTGGGCCTTTCCTAATCTTCCCAATTTCTAGTGCCCCACCACATTACTCGGCACTTCCATGGCACGTATTTTATGTTTCAGTCTTTGTGTGTATGTTGTTTCCTCCAACAGAATATAAGTTCCTTGAGGACATGGTGTGTTTCATTTTTTTTTTTATTCTGTACATTCCCTGCCCAGGAGGTAGTAGACTCTTAAAAAAGAGAGAGGGGCTGACAGCGTGAGTGACAGTAGAGCTTTTGGAGTTTTTGTTAGCAAAGGGGAGATGACTATATTTGTAGGCAAAAAGCAAGGAGCCCAAAGGAGAGAAAGGACTAAAGACACAAGGGGATAATTGATGTAACAAAATTAACCATATAAGAATTGAGCAGATGTGAACATGATAATATTACACTCCATTTTTCCTAACTTTGGCCAGTATCCTCCCTTTAGGGAACCATCATATAAGCATGTTGTGGGTATAAAGGACCCATACCTTAGTTCTTTCCCTTGGAACCAGATAGGCCCCAGGGCTTTTATCTTTCAGTCTTTTCTAAATTTTTATTTATCTCTAAGCAACAAAATTCCTGAACCTTCTGACTCTCTGAATCTATTTAGCTCTCTGGGATCAGACATCTGCTGCACTGTTACCCTGTCCCTTCACTTACTAGCCAATGGGTTTTTCACTGGCTTACTTGATATTTCATCACACGTCAACTTCTTATTGATATGTTATATAATAGCTATTTTTTCTTTAGTTCTGCCATTAGTAATCTGCCACTATATCGGAGCCAATTTCTAATTCTCTTCTGTCCCTTCCCCCTATATACTCTAGCCCACAAGAGTATGTTTCCAGGATTTATTTATAAGGGAAAAAATTAAATAAAAATCAGGAATAATCCATCGGGATAATTAATGGTGCTTACAATCTCATTAGTTGCAGACCATGTGACATCTAAATTCCTTGATCAACTTATCCAAGCTATAAATTGGCCTAACCTGGGCCAGACTAGTATTCTCTTTCCATGTGGAAAAAGAGAAGGCCTGTGGCTTCTTTCCCATTGGAATATGACAAAAGAAATCTTCTGATTTACACAACTGTGCCCAATCAAGCAAATCCATTGGACAAGTCTACTTTTCCAGTCTTCCTCTCATGCCATCTGAAGGCTTCTGGAGTCGATCTGCCTTATTTCTTTCCCTCCACCCAAGGTTGGGAAGAAAATAAAACTGCTAGGTAGTTTTTTCTTCATCCTTTCAAAAACCAGAATAATTAAATCTGATAGCAGATAACCCTCAAAGTTCACAATAGACTTTACTTATGAGGCTCCCTAAACAGAATAGACAAATCTGTGGTCATCTCTATGTTATGATTTCTCCATCAGTTAACCAGGGATGAAGCCATTCTGGAATAGGACCCAGGCCCAGGTAACCCCACTCCTGGGGAAAGCTGAGGTTATTGGATCTCTTGAGCTCAGGAAATGTGCTGAGCCAAGAGAGTGTTAGCATTAAGCCTGGAGCCAACGTAAGAAGCCAATGTAGGAAGGCAATATAGAAATAATGGCTGAACAGTCTTTAGCACACATTTAGCTGCTACACCAATGACAGTAGTAAGTAAATACTGTTGTCTTTTATATTAGAACTAAATGTAGGAGCTAGTTGGATCTAGCTCCAGCAGAAGCCTGGAAGTAGTTAAGTGCATTGTTGACATCCCTTGCTATCTCCTTTCGACGTTTATCTTCATAGATTCTTAAATTCACAGATTATAAGAGCTAGAAGAGGTCATGGAAATTATCTCGTTTAACCACTTCATCTTACAGATGAGGAAACTTCAGTTTCTTAGGTTCCATTCTTATGTTTTAGGTTTGTTTTTGTTTTTTGGAGAGTGTATCTTCCTCTCTCACCCCATGCTGGAAGTATGGTGGTAACTCACAGGTCAATCCCACTGCTGATTGGTGTAGGAACTTTGGCCTAACCTGTTTCCAACCTGGGCTAGGAAGTCTAGTGTGCACAGCAGTAATCAGGAAAGAAGTCTTCAGCTTCTGAGACTGATAGATTATATAGACTGATAGAACCAAAGACTTGGTACTGAAGGGTATCTAAGCATATAGTTCTAAAACTTCTTTTTGTATTATAAATATTAAGATTTAATACCATGACAGTGTCCCTCATCTGGAATCTTTTTGTAACAAAGGCCTAAATCATTTCTAAAAGGAAACTGAGTCAAAGTACAGGAAAGAACTCCATTCTCCCAGACAACAGAATTGGGGTAGTTATCAGACCAAGGCCAGAACCCTTTGGAATAATCCAGTTAAAAGCAGTACTTCTTTCTCTACCCTTGACCTCATTGAACAGGTTTAGGAAAATAATTCTCCCTGTGTGTGCAAGTGTTAGCTGTTAGTTAGGTTATTAAAGAAAAAAGAACTCTAGCCCAAACTTTGTTTCCCTTGTTTAATCTTCCTATAAAATTGTGTCTTTCTCAACTCTACAAATTGTCAGTATGAAAATAGTTTGTGTTCAAGAGACTTTAGAAAAGCAGGCTGGGTATCAAGAAATTTGTTTCTAACTGACTTGTACGAAATAAGAAGAGCACTGAATTTTTCTTTTGCTGGGTACTTGCTACTCCCAGAGACTTCAACTGGGAAACTGTGTGACCTTTGAGATGCAGGAGCTGAGGAGTGTCCCAGAAAGCTGTAGATTTTTCTTTTTTTTCTTCCTTATAATAAAGCTTGCCTCTGGTGCATTGTGGCCAGTTGTGGGCTACGTTCTGAAGCATTCTTTTGACAACCATGCTGAATACTCTCCATTCCAAAGTCTTCAGAATCCCTACAGAGGTCACATATCATGAAAGACAGAGATCAGGAGCGTCTTCTGAGAAACGTTATCAAATCCTACCAAATTTAACCCTTAATGGTATTTGCTCCTCTTTACTAACCAGTAATTTGGGGGTTTAGGACACATATGCTTGACTGACATTTTCAAATCAAATAATATGAAAATTATAAGGCAATATAGAAATAATGGCTGGACAGTCTTTAGCAAACATTTAGCTGCTACGCCAATAACAGCAGTAAGTAAATACTGTTGTCTTTTATATTAGAACTAAAATAAAATTCAGTGGCCTTTTCCCACCAATATGTATGTGGTATTTATGAGTGTGTATATATGCATACTTATGTATGCATGCATCCATATACACGTACGTACATGAGACAGTAGTGTGGTGCAGTGGTAAAAATGACAGATGGAGCCATAAGGCCCAAATTCAAATCCCACCTCTCATATTTACCAGCTATTTGACAATGAGGTGTAAGGGGTGTTCAGGGAGGACTAGCACCTCTGGTGTACCAAGCTCCTCATCCATCTCTGGTCTCCAGCTTCACTAAACTTTCATCTGTAGCTCCAAAAAGCTATAACATTTACAGCAAACACACCCAGGTAAAACTCACAGATGGACTAAACCAGGTTGAGAGTAATCAACAGATCTCAAACCTGTTTGCCAGTTAGAGGGATGTCTATGCCACGCATGTGAAGATTTCCCCAGTGGAAACGGGTGATTGAGAAGAATGTATTCCAATAGCTATGAAGGTGACTTGGTCAGACATCAAAGACTCGAAGGTCATCCACTGCATCCAGGGCCATCGCCATTCACCCTGACTTTTATCTAGCCACTGGACTTCAAGGACTCTGGAGAGAATGTGGCTGACAACTCTGTGGGACTCTGCCTCACTTAAATCTAATTCACGAAAGTCAAGACGTCACTCTCCTGATGTCATTGGCCATCTTTGAAACCAACAACAAACATCGGATAATGGGCAAGTCGTTGAATCTCTCTCATCCAGTTTCTACATCTGTAAAATGAGGAAAACAATTGAAACCCAAATAAGTGCATCTTGGAGCCATCAAAGCTTATACACAGTGGTACATGTAAGGATCAGTTAAGGAGAAAAACTCCATCCAGCAATGCTTATCAACAACTCATCTGTAATTTATAGTTTTATAGAATTGCCCTGGGGGTATTGAGTAGTTAAGTGACTATTCTTGGCTACACAACTAGTATGTGTTAAAGACAGGATTTAAATACATGTCTTTATGACTCTAAGCCAAGTTTTCTCTATCTACAATGCTAAGCTGATTTCTAAAGTAATATATATGTATGTACACACACACACACACACACACACACACACACACACACACACACACAGAAACATCCACATTGTTCAGATACTTCAGTTTCTAGATCACCTCTGGGGGATTTTTCTGCTTCCTGGATCAAATCCTGAGAAAATCTCTTCTGGAAATCCTTGAAAAGCTGTTACCAACTCTACATGGACAAGCATGCTGGTCCCAATGTATCAGCCAAACTTTATTTTAACAAGCAAAATCAGAAAGAAAATAGGAAAATCAACAGAGTTCGCAGTGACTCTGAAGGTCACCAAGTACATAAATCAGCGCCTATGGAAATCACAGCCTTCACCCTGAAAGTCTTGCTCTAGCTGAAGACAGCTCTGTGTGTGTGTCTTTCCACCCAAAGCTAGTCTCTGCTTTCAACTGTTCTTAGTAGTATGTCCCACCTTTCTTCCAAACCAATTATAGTACACACAACTTACAGATATGAGTTTTTTCTTCATGAACTACTCTTGCTTACAAAAAGTTATTTGCACATTATCCTTAGACTGTGGACTCTTTTAAAGCAGGGACCAAGGGTTTTTGGTTTGGGTTTGGGTTTTTTGCCTTTTTTTGTATCTCCTACATTTAGCACAGTGCCTGATACACAGCAGTTGCTTCACAGAAGTTAGTTGACTGACTAACTACACATGTTCCTCCACCTCTTTGGGGTTATGTAGATAATATGACCTGTGGGCTTATTCTCAGGTCTATGTGAGGCTGAGCTTCTCCATCTCTTCATCTCCTCTCATCATCCCTTTCCTCTCTCTATTGTTAAGGCTGTGTTCTCCTTATAAATTTTCATCTATTTCTGGTCCCTAGTTACATGTGACTCCAAAGAGAAGCCACATGAATGCACAGGCCTTTTTTCTAACTTGGAATACAGCCTGGTGTCCCTGTATCTTTGATTCCCTTTGTGTCTTCTTTAGCTAGTCAGTGCATGGATAAAGACCTAGTGTCTGGAAGATTTATCTTCCTGAGCTCATATTTGACCTTGGACACTAGTTGTTTGACCCTGGGCAAGTCACTTAACCCTCTTTGCCTCAGTTTCCTCATCTGTAAAATGAGCTAAAGAAGGAAGTGGAAAACCACTCCAATATCTTTGCCAAGAAAACTCCAAATGAAGTTCATGGACCCAGATGGCTCTGGAGGAGAAACTGAGGCTGGTGACCTTGCACAGTCCTCTCTCCCTCAAATCAAAGTCAACTGCAAGTCATGTCGTCATTTCCCTGATATCACGGTCTTCTCCTAAAATGAAGGCCAAACACAACCAAATGGAGTCACCAAGTCAGATGGGACTGAAAAAACAGCTGAACAAAGCATCTCCCCCTGGGTGTGTCTCGGATTGCTTCTATATCTGGGTCTTTTTCTGCGTCACTTTAAGAACTACTCCTCTAGCTGCAATTCAGCTCTCTATTATCCTTCTCCTGCCTGCTCTCTGTCTCCTCTCCTTTTTTTCTTTTCTTTCCTCTCTCTCTCTTTCTCTCTCTCACACCCAAGCTAACTAGGTGCTAACAACACAGAAATGAAAAATCTTGCCCTCAGGGAGTTTGTAATCTAATAGAATGAACACTACATGTACATAATAAGATCCAGAATCAAATGCAATAAGGGCCATTGAGAGATACAAAGTGCTCTAAGGCAATTTGAAGAAGAATCAGTCACTTTCAACTGGGCCCAATATGGGTGAGAGAAGGCTTCACAGAAGGCTTCGATGACATCTGAACTGAGACTTGAAGGAAGAGAAGGATTTCCACAGAGAGTTGTGGAGGGAGTACATTCCAAGCAGTGAGAAAGGGCTGTGTGCAAATATGGAGACCAAAGACGTAGGATGAGTCCAGAGAACAATAAAGCCATTTTGGTCAGAACATGGAAAGGAGAGGCTGGAGAAAGGTAGGCTGGAAGCAATGGAAAGAATGGATCCCGTGGGTCTTTTCTTTGGATTGTAAAACAGTACTGAGACAGTATCCAGATACGACAAGCAATAAAAAACACGAATTGGCGATGATAATGAAAAGGACAAATTCAAAAAGAAACTTTAAGGTCTAATGACCATTAGGCTTCCACTGATTGACACCTCTGCTCAAAACATTCCAGCAGTTCCCTATTGCCTCTAGGGTTGTCCTTGCGGTTGCTGAGTCATTTCCAACGTTTCCATGACCCTATTTGGGGGTTTTCTTGGCAAAGACACTGGATTGGTTTGTCATTTCCTTCTCCAGCTCATTTCACAGATGAGGAAACTGAGACAAACACGGTTAAGTGACTTGCCCAGGGTCACACAGCTAAGGCCAGATTTGAACTCAGGAAGATGAGTCTTCCTGACTCCAACCTGACATTCTATCCATTGTGCCACCTAGCTGCCCCTAGTTAATACCAAATATAAAGTACTCTGTTAAGCACTTAAGGGTCTTTGTTACCTGACTCTTTCCTACCTTTCCATGTTCAAACACACACACATTTACTTATTGTCTCCCCCACTAGAATGTATGTGGTCTTTGAAGGCAGGGGCTGAATTGGGTTTTTTTTGTTGTTGTTATTTTACCTTTCTATGTATCCCCAGCACTTAGCAGAAAGACTAGCACATAGGAAGTGTTGCCCTTCCCATACTTTTGCAGAGCTCTATCCTCACAATCTTAAAAAAAAAAAAAAAGGCTTTGAAAACCAAATGGCAGAGTGAATGCAGGTGTCCCCAGCTGGTGCCTGAAGTCCACTCCCAGCTTTGGGTTTCAGATTACTCAGCACTTAAAACAATAGAATTTGGTCTCCTCCCAAGACTTGTTCCACTTCTCATTTTTGTGGTAAAGTTAGGTAGTAAAGTAATACATTCTGTGTGGAGCATCTGAATTTTGCTTGTTTTGTTGGGTTAGTGTATGATGACTTCTTAGCAATCTATTTCTTTTGCAGAATAACAATATTCTTGTTATCCTGGGCATTCATATAATATTATAAAGTAATATGACTAAAAGCTACAGAATCACAGATTTTAGGAATCAGCTGGTTAAACCTGCTTCCAGATGCGGAAATAGAGGGCCGACAGGTGAAAACACTTTGGTCCACAGGTAGTCAGGTGGTCAGTTGCAAGCCCAGGCTTTATGCCTATTTTATCTGGTTGCTACATGGAGAGCCTCTTCCACCAGATCACACCTACTCTCTTCTGGTAGGGGCAGCCGGAAAACTCTAGATTTTCTCCTTCTCTCTGAATGTTTTCCTGCGCAAGCCTCCTGTTCAAGCTACTTCTAAAATTAGTCCTACCTGACATGTGGAGCAGACAAGTTCAATCAGCAAATCCTTCCATCCGCAAAGGGCTGAAAGCCTAGTGACTGGGTGCACTGCATGACTCACAAAAATGCTTATTAACTAATTCCTCAAAGGAGGCTCCTGCCCTTTTCCTCTCTTTTCACACTTAAGGGTCCCTGGCTGGACCTTTGCATAGATTTCTTCTTCAGGATACTTCTAATCTAGACAGTTCTGATGGGGGAAATAAAAAAAAAAATAACAACCCAAAACACAAATACTTCCCTTCTCAGGAAGGAAATGGGGGAGGGGAGGGAGGAAGAGTTGTTTCTGATGCCATTTTAAAAGGAGGAACACTACCCTTCCATCCCTGGGCTGTTTTAAAAGCAGAGGTGGTGTGGTGGTGTCCCGCCCTAGGATGTGCAGGATTACGTTACCGCAGCCCTAAAGAGCCCAGTGACTCACCCTCTGATACCAGAGACTGTTTACTCGGAGATCTTCCGCAGGGTGCACCCGGCTCTGATGGGCTGATGCCACCCCATCGCCTTCCTTCCTAGAGTCTCCACAGGTTACCCTTAATACTTTCTCATTTCCGTACCTGCACCGAACCAAAGCCGCCCACCCTTTCAGAAGCCAAAAAAACAAAGGGCCTTAGGGGTTTTCCCTTTGGGCCAGTCCGCTTTATCTCAGCCCAGCTAACCTCAGCCTCTAACCATGGGGCATGGCCGGGGGCAGGTAGGAAATTCCACCTCTGGGGATCGTTGCCCCAGCACAGAGGGAGGCCAAGTAAGCAGGTTACATTTTCCATGGCTGAGGGGGGCAGAACGACCCAGTTCCGTTACTAGGTGCCCGAGGCACGGTGGCAGAGGCCTCGTCCTCGAACCCCCAGTCTACAGACCGAGCTACATTTTCAATGGTTATTTATACTCGAACCCGGGCTGAGTCTAAGCCTCAGCAAGCAAAAGAATGAAATCGAGCGGATCAGCCGCGCTCGGCTCAGCGGGCAGAGCAAACAGGCAGCCAGCCGAGCTGGGCAATGCCCCGACACGCACGCACCCGCTCTGTGGGCATCCCCTGAGGGGGGCTGTGCCGTGATCTCAGCGGGCTGCGGAGGCACCGAAGCCCGAAGCCCAGGGAAGCCACTTGGCGCTGGCGGCCGCGGCGGGGAAGGACGCGCTGCTGTGCGCACTGGACCAGAAGAGGCTTCCCCAATTCTTGCCTCCGGGAAAGTATTTCCTGGAATAACTCCACTCGGGAAAAGCTCATTTCCCAGCATTACAGAGTCATTCCTAGAACTATTCCTCTCCGGACACAAGATTTCCTGGAAGGTTTTTCTCGCCACTAGAATCTATCTAGTGAGTCAAAAGATCATCCAAGAGGTGGCAAGGCAAAGCCGAAAGTGCCATTTCAGACCAGCTGGTCCCCTCATCCCCATTTTGCTGGTGAGGAACCTGGGGCCAGGAGAAGTAAAGAGAATGCTAAGGGATGGCTTGAGGAGAGAGAACTAGCCCCGTGCTAGGGAATGATTCAGCAAGGGTGAAAGAACTCTAAAGGAACAGCATCACTCCGGTAATATTAGGGGACAGGCAATATGTTATGGACAGAACGACTAGGAGCCAGGAGTCCTGAGAGCTCATTAATCCTGGCCGTGCTGTCTGGGTAAGCCTTAATGTGCTCATCTGTAAAATGGGGATAATAATACTCCTGTGACTTACCTCACAGGGTTATTGTAAAAAACCAAACGATATCACGTAAGCAAAATTCTTTCTATCCATTGAAGTATACATAAACGTCAGCTATTATTTGCTGTAAAATACTGTTCCAGAAGACACTGTGACTTAATGATGAAAGCACTGACCTCAAAGTCAGAAGACCTACCTTGACACATTCTAGCTATGTCCATGGGCAGGTCCCTTAATTCTTCAGTGTTCCAGACCTCTCTAAGTCCCCAAGTGTCAAACCAATAAGAAGCAAAAGAAATTTCCCATGTTGTTGAACCATAAAATCTGGACAAACCTATAGTGTGTTCCACGGGAAAAAGAATGCCCTCTTCTCTTAATTATTCAGATCCTTCAAGACCCAGCACATATCCCATCTCCTTGATGGATACTTTCAGATTGCCCCTGCACACCCTCATTTCTCGCTTCCTAGAACTGCTATAGATTTTATCTCATCCTATAAAATGTCACACATGATATACAGTGCATCCCAAAAGTCTCAGTGCACTTCTGTGCTGAGACCTTTAGGATACCCTGTATGTACCACAGCAGTCTTGTTCCCTCTTTCTCATCCCTATGTCTTGTCTCATTGATGTTTCTGTTTATTCTGTGACTCTGGTGAGATGCACAGATATTAAAAATAAACAATATCAACATTTTGTTTTATTTGCCTGAAATCAACTATTATTTTCTCAGAGCAAACAGGTAAAAATCTATCTGCAAGGCTGTTTGAAGTGAGGGGGCTTGTGCTATTACCAAGGGCAATAACTGAGACTCTAGACATCTCCTGTGATCTCACTGGGATTTTGACTAGAAGAAATTCTTAAAGCCTCTTCATCTTTCATTTCCTGTTGTCTTTCCAGTTATGCAATTTCAAAATTTCACGATTTACTCTTTCCTTCCTCCCTCCCAACATTAAATGCCAAGGCCTCTTAATTTTACCTCTGCAATATTACCTCTGTCCGTGTCCATCTTTCCACACACTCATCCACTACCCTCGTTCAAAGACTCATCCATTTTTGCCTGCCAGGACGATTGTAATAGCCTCCTAACTGCTCTCCCTGTCTTTAAGAGTCTCTGTCTGCTCTAGTCTTTCTCCCACCCAAGTGCCAAAGTAAGGCACAGGTCCAGCCACGTCACTTCCTTGCTTAAAAACTTCACTGGTTCTCCAGGGACTAGAAAATCAAATATAAAATCCTTAGCCTGACATTTACAGTTCTCTATAGTATGACTCCAATTTATTATCTCCAAATTTATTTCACTATTCTATCCATCACAGGGTCTATACAAACTGGACTACCAGTTATTCCCTACTCTATATCTATACCCTACCATCTCTGACCTATGTGTTCCTATACCTAAAATGTGCCCCCTCCTCTCCTTTGACTCTTAGAATCACTAATTTCCTGCAGTACTCAGTTCAAATGCCTTCTCCTACTCAAGACCTTTTCTGGACCTCTCCCCTCCCCCACCCCACCCCCAAGCAGCCAGTGCTTCTCTTATCCCTCACAAATTACTTTTATTTGATATGCATAGTTCTCCAAGAGGAGTCAATCCCCAATTCACACTGGTCTGGTTCCAGAGAGGTTTATCTACCCCAGGTTCACGGTACTCCTAGGGTTCCCATCTCTGATACTCTACCAAGTGAGTCTCCACCAGTGTGTCTGCCTAAAATAGTCACAGGACACAATTAGATCAAAGCAAGGGGAAATACTGAAATGACAGCAAGAAGAATAGTATCAAAACACCTGACCCCCCAAACCCCCCATCGGCGCTCTCCATACCCAGGGTCAGCAGAAAGAGAAGACACACATAGAGGTCATGAGAAGAGAGAGAGAGATGTGCACATGCATACATACATGTATAGCCATGCACATGCATACATATACATGTATGTACATGTGTGTGCATACATATGTATACGCACATGTGCGTTGTGCGGAGGGGCAATTCCCACTTCCAATGCTTCAGGGCTGGAGATATCTTCCCACTACTCTAGACATCCTTGATCTCATAGTTGCCACCAGACACTGCTCTGCTGAATGCTTCCAGATGATGTAAGCTGTAACCTGTTCCACAGATCACTGCCAAGCATTACTTGACCAGTGTCTACATTGCATCCAGCTTGTGGCTCAGCTGACATCCTTGGCCAAGGTTCCACAGCACTGTTTCAGAAGGAGCAGTAACCCTTACCTTGGGACTGGCAGAAGCTTCCCTGGGATGCTCTGAAGCTTTCCTGCCCCACAGCATGAGCTTCTCAGTCTTAAGGCACCAAGTTCTCTGGAGGGAAAGCCAAGAGCCATCCCAGCAAGCTAACGATTTTAGCCTTTTAGCCTTTCATTTCATTGACTCTTCCCAGTATAGGGTTAGTCTTTGGGTAATACACTTCCATAAACCTGGCAGAGCCATTTTCCCAATAGTCTCTAAATATTTTTGGAGATTCAGGCTTCTCAGGTGTTAAAATTATGTCCCTCTCACTCATAAAAGTAAATTAAGAAAAGTTTCCAGAAATAATCTATGTATGGGAGGAGAGTTAAAAGTCTGTGCTAAACTTTTAAGTTGCCTACAATAGGATTTTTCAATTTCTTTCCTCCTTCTCTTTTTTTTAACCCCTTACAATATAGTTTGAGTTTATCATTCCACTAAAACTGCTCTCTCCAAAGTTACTAATGATCTCCTAGTTGCCAAATCCAAGGACCTTTTCTCTATCCTCATTCTGACCTCTGCATCCTTTGACACTCTTAATCACTCTCTCTTTAATACTCTTTTCTCTCTAGGTTTTCAGGACATCACTGTCTCTCCTGGTTCTCCCACCTATCTGCCTATTCCTTCTCTGTCCATTTGGCTGGATCCTCCAGACCCCTGCCCTCTAGTCATAAGTGTCCTCAGGGTTTGGTCCTGGGTCTTCCTCTCTCTTTATACTTCACTTGGTGATCTTGATCACCCATGGATTTAATTACTTATGTTGATATTTGGGGTGCTTGGGACCCCAAAATACCAACACTCTGGATCCTGCCCAAATGAATTCGACTCAAGTCTTCTTCCAGCCAAAGAAAAGCAAAGTTTATTAAAGATCCACCATATTGGGTTGACTCGTAAGAAGTCTTACCATTTGTGATGCTTGTATTGACAAGAGGGCCAGATTGAGTTTGTTAGATTGAATCTAAGCATCTTCATGGAAACTTATATACAGAACGATCTTATATACAGAAAGACTATGGGAGGGATCTGGGGGTGCTCTAGTGTCCATTATGGGAGAAGGCGTTTAGGAAGGGTCTTGAGGAGGAGTCGAAGGAGGATCTTGATGGGGCTGGGGTAACTAGAGGTCAGGACCAAGAGAATGAGATCTTGATGTGATCAAGGGTGAGAAACAGCTGGAAGCAATTGGGAGGTAACAGACAATGGAGGGTTAGGCTAGGTTAAGGGTATTTTGATAGAATCAAGGAAGGGAAGCAACCAGAGGCAATTGAACTGCCAGATCATGGAGAGTTCAAGGGAGTTCCCAGAGTCTGTACTCCATCACTATTTCTATGCTGATGATTCTCAAATCTACCTATGTGCCCCACACCTCAAATCTCACATCTCCAACTGCCTTTCAAACTTCTTGAACTCAGTGTCCAGTATATATCTTAAACTCATTATATCCAAAATGGAACTCATCTTTCTCTTTAAATTCTTCCTACCTCCGACCTTCCCTCCTACTGTAGAGGGCAACACCGTCCTCCTAGTCCCTCCAAATTGCAATCTCCCAGTCATCCTGGATTCCTCACTATCTCTCACCCCTCATATCTAAGCTGTTGACAAGACCTATTGGTTTCAACTTTTCATTATCTCTCTTAGATGCCCCTTTCCTTCCTGACACTGCTAGTACTCTACCAAAGGCCTTCATCACCTCCTATCTGGATTATCACCTAGCCTGCTGATGTATCTGCCTGCTTCAGATCTCTCTGAACTCCAATACCATCCTCCATCCAGCCATTAAAGTAATCTTCCTAAAGTGCAGGACCAATCATGTCACTTCTCCCCATCTCAGTAACCTCCCATAGCTCCCTATTGCCTCTAGGATCAAATATAAAATCCTGTTTGGCATTCAAAGTCCTTCATGTCCTATCTCCTTCCAACTTCTCCTGTTTTCTTACACTTTACCTCCTGACGTGTATTCTTTGGTCTAATGACACTGACCTGCTGGCCGTTCCATGAGCAAGACACTCATTTCTCAGCTCAGGGCACTTTCTCTGGCTGTCCCCCATGCCTGGAATGTTCTCCTCCTCTTTTCTGACCATTGATTGATTTCCCAGCCTTCCTTTAAGTTTCAGCTAAAATCCCCCCTTCCCCAGGAAGCCTTCCCCAACCCCTCTCAATTCCAGGGCGCTCCCTCTTTTAATTATTTCCTATTTATCTGTATGTGGATTGCTTTGTGTATATCTGTTTCCTGGTTGTCTCTCCCTTAGATTCTGAGCTTCTGGAGGGCACTTAATAAATGTTGGTTGATTGATGATGCTAAATGCTCACAGGCATTCTTGACCTTTCCATGGACAAATGTGGCCACTCAATTTCACTTCCTTTAGGAAGCTTTAAATGGGCTGCTCAAAGTTTCAGACCATATACAAACTGCAGATGGGCTATTCAGGATCTGAAAGGGGCACTTTTATATCCCTTCGTCTCTGTTATCTGTTCTTCAGCTGTGTCTGACTCTTCCTGACAGGGGTTTTCTTGTCAAAGATACTGATGTGCTTTGCCATTTCCTTCTCCAGCTCATTTTGCAGATGAGGAAACTGAGGCAAACAGGGTTAAGTGACTGTCGAGGGACTAGTTAAATGACTTGCCCAGGTCCCATAGCTAGTGAGTTTCTGGGGCTAGATTTGAACTCAGGTCTTTTTCACTCCAGGTCCATCAATCTATCCATTGAAGAACCTAACTGCCCCCATGTTATTGTTGCTGAGTAATGTCTGACTCTTTGTAACCCTATTTGGAGTTTTCTTGGCAAAGATGCTGGAGTGGTTTGCCATTTCCTTTGTCAACTCATTTTACAGATGAGGAAACTGAGGCAAACAGGGTGAAGTGATATGTCTAGGGTCACACAGCTAATAAGTATGGGGGGGGGGTTGTCTTTTTTATTCCAGATCCAATGCTCTTTCCACTGCACCCCCATCTACTCCTAGCATATTACAAATTTAACTACTCAGACTTTGAAAAGGACAAAATCTGAAAGGGGTTTTGCCCATCCCCATATATATGCAGATATTTTCATATCCCCAGCACACTGTAAGAACCTTGAGACCAGAGGCTATTTCATTTTTGTCTTTGTAGAGCTAGCATTTAGCCCAGCAGCCAAGCACACCGTAGATGTTCCACAGGCTGACTAATGGACTAATTGATTGACTAATTCATTAGGTGACTGATATAGGTCATCCAGCCTCTAGGCTTCTAGGCCATTTCCTCAGCGGGGGAAACAATAACAATAGCTAGCATTTATATGAGGATTTAAGGTTTGCAAAGCATTTTAAATATATTATTTCACTTCATCCTCAAAACAACTAGGTGAAATAGATGCTATTATTATCCCTATTTTATAGACAAGAAAATTGAGGGGGAGGAAGAGGTTAAGTGGCTAGCCCAGGGTCATAAAGGTAAGAGGTGGCCGAGTCAGGATGCAGAGTCAAGTCTTTCAGAAGGCAAATTTAGCGTCCTATTCATTAGACCAAATGGGAACCTCAACAGCTCTATCCATCGGAATCCCCTTCCTTTAAGGTCCAATCCAGTAGCCATCTCCTCCTGAAACCTTTACTGATCCTACCGCTGAAATGGATCTCCCTCCCCTCAACCTCAACTACTCCTGGAATTCTTGGTCTGGACCTCTCCTCTGTCCCTATCACAATCTACCAAATATAATATTTATTTCTGAATGAATTATATATGCCTCACTCCAGTAGTGTTATGGGAGCTTTTTAGGACCAAGGATGACGGCATTTTTTTCATCTTTGTGTCCACTGTGCATTCAACACAAGCACTTGGTAAATGTCTGCTGAAACGAATGGAACTTCTTTGTTAGGAAAATCACTTCTTCTGGGAATTTTTCAAGCACTCAAAAAAGAACCACATGTCCCATTTCCTTAGTTATCTCAAGATGAAATGCCAAAATAAAGCAGGGATCAGGTAGTAAATTGTTTTTTTAGTCTTTCCTTTTGTTTTATTTTATCTCAATTATATGTAAAAAAAATTTTAACATTTATTTTTCAATATTTTGAGTCCCAAATTCTCTCCTTCTCCCTCCCCCACTCTGAAAAGGCAAGCAATTTGATATAGATTACGCATGTCAAGTGGTGCCAAATAAATTTCCATATTAGCCATGTTGCAAAAGAAAACACAGACCAAAAAGAAAAGAAAAAACAACAAGAAAAGGAAAGTTTAAAAAAGCATGCTTCGATCTGTATTTAGACTCCATCAGATCTTTCTCTGGAGGTGGAGAGCATTTTTCATCACGAGTCCCTCAGAATTGTCTTGTGTCATTGTACTGCTGCGAATGGCTAAGTCGTTCACAGTTGATCATGGCACAGTATTGATGTTCGTGTGCACCATGTCCTCCTGGTTCTACTTGGCTTTAGCAAACAAATTCTTACATGAACCATAGCTTGGCATGGTGATGCTGGATCTGCAAATTCTGACACTCAAGTTCTCTCTAGTAGACTAACTTTAGAGCTTCATTTGTGCTTGAGCTAATTATAAGTCTCCTTGCAGAGAAAGGCATCAGGAACCTAGTTCCCCCAAATGAATTCTGCCTGATAATAATGATCTGCCTGCCTGCCTTTCTTGCCCCTACCCTTGATTTCTCTTGGCTCAGGGTGCTAGGAATCTGATCCAAATTGTGTTGTGGTTCTTCTTCATAGCCAGGAAAGCAACTTTGCCGCTTCAGGACCAGAAAACAGCCATCTCCCCAAACCCCACAACAGTGGTGTAAGGCCTAATTCATTAATGCTTATAAAACCCTCGTAGATAGTCAAATGAAAGGTGCTACACAACCACAGACTTATTAATTACCATCATTACATATTGACCAAGGTACCCAGGCCTTTTTCCTCCACTTTATTCTTAACATGTTCTTTCTTCCTTAGTAGATTCACAGAGTACAATCAGATAGAAATGGGGTTGCCTTAGGCTTATAGGTTCAAACAGAGTAGCCCAGGTAGACATAGGGTTGGTTTGAACTGGTAGGTTCAGATAGACTAAGCCTAGACAGAGATGGGCTGGGCTGGGCTAGTATACCAGGGGAGAAAGTATTTTCTCTGCTGGATTTCTTTCCATAGGAGATAGGGAGTGCTCCGTAGTCCAGTATTCATCCCTAAGAAATAAGAACTCTCCTGTCAATATAATAATACCTTACATTTATATAGCATGTTACAAACCAGAGTTAGTGTGGCCTAATGATTCAGGAGCTGGCATCAGTCAGAAAACACTGTTCAAATTCTGCCCTTGGCACACACTGGCTATAGGACCCTGGTCACTTCATTTGCTTTTTCAGTGTCCCTAAAGTTTTCTAATACTATAAGTCACCGAGCAAGCATTGGATCTACATTGACAGAGAGAGGCCCCTCACAGTGAAATCATAGGTCTAGTAAAACATTTACAAACCACTTTGGCATCCATCATCTCTTCTGATCCTTTACAACAACCCTGTGAAGTAGGCAGGGAAGGTATTATTATCCCTGAGTCTCAGAAAGGTTAAATGTCATGCCCATGGTCATACAGATAGTATGTAGGAGAGCTTTACATCATAACCACTGGAAGGGACCTCTGAGGTCATCTAGTCCAACTGAGGCACTGAAAGATTAAGTAGGAAGTGGCTGGATTAGAACCTGTGTTTTCTGACTCCAAAATCCAGTGGTCAAAGACTTTGTGTTAAGATCACTATAGGAAAGGTCACACAGGAACATAACTCTCCTACTTTTACTGTAGCAGTGATCTAGAAAGAATATGGGATGGAAAAAACACCAAGGAATGTAAAAAGTAACATCAGTTACTTCATCTTCATCCAATCCAGAACTGCCGAAAAGATACAAGCTGTGAACATTTGAAAAGGGGAGAAGCCAGTTCAAGCATAGGTTTAAAAAAAAAAGAAGGATTATTTGCCCTAACTTGAAAAGTCCTAGGAGAGACAAAAGTGGTAAGGCCCTGACTGAAGAAGATGGGAGTGAAGACAGAAACAGAAGATTCCCCAATGGCCTACTGAGGGATCTCCATATGACAAAAATAACCGTGCAGCACCCCAATCAAGGAAACCCCAACTGGCCAGAACATCCTGATGAAGGAGCAGAGGGAGTAAAGATGACACAGTTATAAGGATCCTTGCAATTGGAAAATAAAATAAAATATTATTAAAAGAAAAAAATGAGTCCTCAATTCATAAGGTCAAAAGATGTAAATAGGCAATTTTCAAAGGAAGAAATCTAAGCTATTAATAGCCATTTGAAAAAATGCTCCAAATGACTAATAGTTAGAGCAGTGCAGACTAAAACATCTCATTACTATCAGACTGGAAAAGTTGAAGAAAAGGAAAATAAATGTTGGAGAGGCTGTAGAGAAACAGGCACATTAATGTACTGTTGGTGGAGTTGTGAATTGGTCCAGCCACTGGAGAAATTTGGAACTTGACCGCCAAAGTCACTAAACAGTGCAGAACCTACTAGGCCTACACTCCTAAGAGATCAGAGAAAGAAGAAAAGGACGCATATCTACAAAAATGTTGATAGCAATTTTTTTTTTAGTTTCAAAGAATTACAAATTAAAGGTATAGCTATCAGCTAAGAAATGGTTAAACAAATTATGGGGTATGAATGGAATGGAACACAATTGTGATGTAAAAAATTACAAAAGGGATGGTTTCAGAAAAACCTGGGAAGGTTTATGAACGAATGCAGAGTTAAATGAACAGACTTGGGAGAATGAAGTATGCAGTGAATACTATGGGTACCACCTTTACACAGGGCAAACAGGATTTCCATCCTGCATGCTTTGGAGGGTCCTGATCGTTGTAGATATAAAACAGATAAAGATTAAGATTTGAAAGATAAAGATAAAAGCAAAATATTTAGGATAAAATAAAATAATTATGAATATTGGGATATATTGTAGGGGATAAGGTAACATCTAATTACATCCAGAATAAGCTGGCCAATTGTCAAGGATTAGATAGGATTATTCCTGATTCCAATAGCTTCTGATCTACAATGAGTCACTTGAAAATACAATATATACTGTTGACTGAATGCATTGTCTCCGATGATAAATCTGTACCACAAATACTCACTAACATGCAAAACCATAATATGCAAGATGAATTATTATGAGATACTAATTTATAAGAACACTCTGATATGATCACCGATGTTATGCTAACAGTCACTTACCATAAAAACAAGCTCATAGTATGAACAAGATTGACAATAATAATCCAGTTTTCTGACCTAAAATAAGTGCCAAAAGAAAGTCATTCCTGAATTTAAAGATTTTCTTTTGACATTTCATATATGTTTCAGGCTTATAACACTAAAATATATTGCAGTTTGAGAATATTAATCTCTAAATATTGATATGAGTAGCATAATCTCAATGTTCTGAGCAGTTTGCATTTGATGTCATGTACTTGCTTCATTGAATTTCTAATATGTCCCACACTGGCTGCCATAAAGGATCTCAAAATATGACATTCCCGAAGTCTAACAAACAAGAATAACAGCCTGTTGAAGCTGTGCATAATTCTAGGTGGGGGTGGGAGGAGCAAAATGGACTTTTAATCAACTGGAAGACTTTCAAAAATTCCTGATACAAAGACCAGAGCTTAGGAGAAATTTAAAAATGAAAATATAGGAATCAAAAGAAACCTAGAATACATTTGTACAATTGAGAGGAGATATACAATGAAAAAGTGCTTCCATTATTATAGAGGGAGAAGAAACAAGTATCCTGTTAAGAAGTCTTTAATAGTCAGAGAGGAATTAAATAACAGAGATAGTATATGTGCACCAAACAGCACAGTATTTAAGTACTTAAAGGAAAAGTTAATCAAATTACTGGGGGAAAATAGACATACACACATAAAAAAATAACACTTAAGGATCTCCCTTTCAGAATGAGACAAATCTAAGGAAAAGATAAGCAAGAAAGGATTTAAGGACTTGAAAAGCCTCATGGTGATCTCATCAGCTCCCACGGATTCAATTATCTCTCTGCAAATGATTTCCAGATCTATAGATCCATTTCTAACCTTTCTCCTAAGTGCCAGTCCTATATTATCAAGTGTCTTTTGGCATCTAGAACTAGGTATTCTGTAAACATCTCAAGCTCAACCTCTTCCAGATTTTTCTATGACTGGTGAGGGCACCACTGATGATCTAACTCAACTCCCCCAGGCTTGAAATCTTGGTGTTACCAAGATTTCCTCATTCACACTCCCCCCACATATACAATGTATTGTCAAGTCCTATTATTTCTAAATTTACAGTATTCCTCCTATACATCCTCTTCTCTCCACTCATCCACTATGCTTGAATTATTGCAATGACCTTTCGGTTGGTATCTGCCTTGGGTTTCTCCCTACTTCAGTCTATCTTCCACTCAGCTGCCAAAGTGATCTTCCTGAAGCTTATGTGTGAGCCCTACTCAGTATGAGGAAGGAAGCGGGGAGAAGAGGACAGGGGAGAGGAGGGGAGGGAAGGGATGGGAAGGGAGGACAGGGGAGGACAGGGAAGGGGAGTTTATATAGTACCTACTATGTGTCAGGCATTCTAGGTCTAGCTAAGTTGCTTTTATTTTAAAAATATCTCATTTGATCCTCACAACAAGCCTGTGAAGTAGGTTTTATTAGTATTCACATTTTATAGTTCGAAAAACTGAGACAAACAAAGGTTACATGATTTGTCAAGGGTCACATAGCTAATAAGTATCTAAGGTTAGATTTGAACTATGATCTTTCCGACTTCAGACCCAGTGCTCTGTTCCCCTTGCCATCAGCTGCTTTGGTGACTCCCTATTATATCCGGGATCACCTATAAAAGCTTGTGGTTTGCCTTTAAAGCACTTTCCAAACTAAGCCCTTCCTCTCTATCCATTCTTCACTCCCCTCCACAGAATTCTGTCCCTATTCCATTCTTCCTACATGACACTCCATCACTAGACTCCAAGTTTTTACTACCTGGTCCCCATGCCTGTCATGCTCTCCGCTCATCACCGCTGACCTTTGGCTTTTCTGATTCCTTCAAGACTCAGATCAAATCTCACCTCCTGTAGAAAGGCTTTCCTCTTCTCTTTTCCCCCCCGTCGCTCCCCCAGTTTCTAGTTCCTTCCCTCTGAGTCTACTTTCCGTTTATGTGGTGTCGATCTTCTAAGTACAATATTTTTTTTATGTGTCATCTCTCCCGATCCGATGTGAGCACCCGGAGAGCAGGGATGCCTCATGTTTTCGCCCTTTTTCACGTCCTCATCGCTTAGCCTGGTAACGCTTGATAGAAGCGTTTAATTCTGTTCATTCATACAAATAAGTTGAGGCTTTCTTCTCTCTCCCACAGAGGCCTCTGAGCTGAGGAATTAGAGAGAACTGAAATCAGGTAGTGCACTAGTCTTGTTTTCTACTGGCCATTAACATTAACAACCTCGTTGGAATATAGAAAGTGTTGATTTGGTTGGAACTTGTTTAGATTTATTATTTTCTTCTAAAAAGTAAAAGAAATTTCTTCTTTAAAAAAGCCTTTAATAAATGCTTTTTGACCGACTGACTGACTGAATAGAAAAGTTGGATGTGATTGTGCTCTCAAAATTATTGCTGCTCTTGCACATCCTTCATTCTCGAAGAGGACCACCGCATCAGGGAGGTGATGCCATGACAGGTAAGTGAATTGGACTTAAGTGAGGGAGGGCTCTGCAAAGTCACTTTCTCCTCCAGACTCATCTCAGTCCAGTGACCAGATATGGATCAGGACAACTGGAGATGGCCCAGGATGCAGTAGAAGACCTTGACCTTTTCAATCTAAGGTCTTTAACAGGTCTCAGTTTGACTGAGGCAATGTCCATTCAGTGATTGTGACTTAATAAAAAAATGAGGCAAAGAATGGCATCTTTTTAAAAAATATATTGTGCATGTCACCTTTACATGAACTATGTACTAAGGTACTTAGGAGCTCATAAACAAATGTAGAAAGGCAGAGATACTAAACACATCCTTTGCTGACCATAATATAATAAAAGTTATAATTAATAAAGAGCCCTTAAAGAAAGGACAAACACAAATAGAATTAAACAATTTAATCCTAAGTATTTGGTAGATCAAAGAACAAATCCTAGAAACAGTAGATAGTATTATCAAAGAAAATTACAATAATAAGACAACATTTCAAAACTTTTGGGATTTAGTGAAAGTATCCTGAAGTCAAAATTTATACTTCTGATACCCTTCATCAATGAAAGAAAGAACAGATCAATAAATCGGACATACAAATAAAAAAACATGGAAAAGTAACAAATCAAAAAATCCCAACTAAAAGTCAAAATGGAAATTTTGAAAATCAAAAAACATATCCACAAAAATTAAAGAAAAAAACATTCAATTGATAAATTAAATAAGGAGTTTAAAAAAAGTTAACAAAACAGATAAAACATTGTTGTTCCGTCATTGAGTTATGTCCAACTCTTCAGATCCCATGGACCATAGCATGCCAAGCTTTCTTGTCCTCCATTTTCTGTTGAAGTCTATCCAAGCTCATGTTCATTGCTTCCATGACACTACCTACCCATTTCATCTCCTGCTATCTCCTTCCCTTTTTGCCTTCAGTCTTTGCTAGCATCAGAGTCTTCTCCAACAAGTCTTGTCTTCTCATTTATGTGGCCAAGTATTTAAGCTTCAGTTTCAATATCTGTTCCGACTAAAAATTAATTTCTTTAAGTATTGATTGATTTAATCTCCTTGCTGTCCAAGGAACTCTCAAAAGTCTTCTCTAGCACCATAATTCAAAAGCATTGATTCTGCAATGCTCAGTTTTCTTTATAATCCATTTCTCCCGGCCATACTTTGCTACCAGAAAAAAACCATAGCTTTGACTACAGGGACCTTTGTCAGCAAGGTGATGTCTCTGCTTTTTAGTCCAGATATGCCATAACTTTCCTGCCAAAAAGCAAGTATCTTTTCATTTCATGGCTGCAGTCACCATCTGCAGTGATCTTTGAGCCCAAGAATAGAAAATCTAACACTGCTTCTATTTTTTCTCCCTCTATTTGCCAGGAAGAGGTTGAGCTTGAGATGTTTACAGAATACCTAGTTCTAGATGCCAAAAGACACTTGATAATATAGGACTGGCACTTAGGAGAAAGGTTAGAAATGGATCTATAGATCTATGATCTTAGTTGTTTATTGTTATTGTTTTGACATTAAGCTTTAAGCCAGCTTTTACATTTCCATCTTTCTCCCTCATCTAAAGACTTCTTAATTCTTCTTCACTTTCTGCCATCAAAGTGGTATTGTCTGCCTATCTGAGATAGTTAATCATTCTCCCAGCAATCTGAATTCTGGCTTTTAATTCATCCATCCTGGCATTTCTCATGACGTTCTCTGAATATGTTAAATAAATAAAGTGACAATATACAACCTTGTCATACTCTTTTCTCAATCTTGAACCAATCATTTGTCCCATATTCTGTTCTAACTGTTGCTTCCTGACCCACATACAAGTTCCTCGGAAAACAAAATGATCACCAGATCCCATGTCTTTGAAGATTTGCCACAATTCGCTGGGATCCACATAGTCAAAGGTTTTAGTGTAGTCAGTGAAGCAAAAGTCGATTTATTTTCTTTCTGGAACTCTCTTACTTTCTCCATAATCCAGACAATGTTGGCAATTTAGTTTCTAGTTTCTCCATCTCTTTGAAAACCAGCCTGCAATTCTGATAATTCTCAATTCATACATTACTGAAGCCTAACTTGCAAAAGCTTAAGCATAACCTTGCTGAGGTATGAAATAAATGCAAATCTTTAGCAGTTTGCACATTCTTTGGCATTGCCCTTCATTAGGACTGGCATGTAAATTGACCTTTTCCAATTCGGTGATCACTGTTGAATTTTCCAAATTTGCTGGCATGTTGAGTGCAACACTTTAACAGCATCATTTTGTAGGATAAAACATTAGCTACTCTCATTTTTAAAGAAAGAGGAAAGTAAAGGTATCGATATAAAAATTAAAGGAGAGGTAACAAAAATGAATATGAAGAAAAGGGAATCATTAGACTATTTTGCCCAGTGTTATGCTAACAGAATCAATTACAAATTGTATCACAAAAATATAAAGTTTCTACATTGGAAGTACAAGAAAAAGAGTATTTCAATAACTTAATCTCAGAAAAAGAAATGGAATAAGACACAAATGAATTCCCAAAGGAAAAAAAAACCTTGGATCACATATACTTACAAATAAAATCTATCAAACATTCAGAAAACAATTAATTCCAATATTGCATAAATTATTTGAAAAGCAGAAAAAGAAGTAATTCTATCAAACTCATTTTATTACACAAAGATGGCTAATAAGTAAACTATAGTGATAAAGAAAGAAACTATACATGAATATTCCCAATGAATATCAACACAAAAATATTATTAACAAAACATTAACAAAGAAGCTACAGCAAAGATTTAAAAGATTACATACTATAACTAAATTGAATTCACACTGGGAAATGCAGAGTTGGCTCAATGTTAAGAAAACTATAAATATAATAGTCAGTATTAACAAAACATAAAATCAAAAGATTATATTAATAAATGCCCAAAGATATTTTGATAAAATACAATTTATCTTTTTTTAAAATAAGCACACAAAAAGCATCAGAATAAATGTATCTTTTCTTTATATGATAGTGTCTATCTAAAACAAAGAGCAGGCATTTTATGTAATGAAGAAATACTAGAGGCTGTTACGATAAAATCAGAGATAAAGCAAGAGTGTCTAATATTACCATTCTATCTGATATAATTCTAGAAATACTGCTGTAAGAATAAGACAAGAAAAAGAAATTGAGAGAATAGGCATAGGCAAGAAAGAAAATTATCAATTTTTGCAACTGATATAATGGTCTGTTGAGAGAATTCTAGAGATTAAACAATAAATTGAAATAACTTTAACAACATAATAGGAATTAGAATAAGTACATGTATTCATTAGTTTTTCTGCCTATTAACAATAAAACCTAGCATAAAGGGATAGAGAGGGAAATTTTATTCAAAATTCTGAGCATGACAGCAATTGCCAGTAAACTCTGCTACTGGGGAGGTTGAGACTAGCATGTCTCTTGAATTTAGGGATTCTCAGCTTTGGTAAACTAAGTCAACCATGTGCCAATGCTAGATTCATCATTAATATATAAGCTTCTCTGGAGGGAAGGGTAGCTGTGTTGCTTAGAGATGAGCAAACCAGCCCAGGTTGGAAAAGAATCAGATCAAAGTTCCAATGCCAGAGTGATACAGGGTCCATGGAAGAGTCCCTGCCCTTCTAGCCTGGATGAGATGAGCGACCTAATCTTAAAAAAAAAAATGTAAAGTGGCACAATAGATAGAGTGTCAGATCTGGAGTCAGGAAAACTCCTCTTCCTGAGTTCAAATCTGGCCTCAGACATTTACTAGATCTATGACCCTGAGCAAATCACTTAACTCCATTGGCTTCAGTTTCTTCATCTGTAAAATGAGCTGAAGAAGGAAATGACAAACCACTCCAGTATTTTTGTGAAGAAAACTGAAATTGGGGGTCACACAGAGTCAGGTACGACTGGAAAACTACTAAAGCACATCAACATAAAATATTTAGGAGTCCACCTACCAAAAGCACTCATAGAGAAAATATATAAATACATCTACAAAACACTTTTTTAAAACAGATAATGACATGTCTAAATCATTGGAGAGATCATAATTGCTTATGATTGGGCCATATCAATTTAATTAAAATGATAATACTGCCTGAATTACTTTACTTATTAAGTATCATACCAATCAAATTATCAAAGGATTACTTTATGGAGTTAGAAAAAATTCTAAAAAACGAAACTGAAGGAACAACATAGCAAGAATCTTAAGAATAAACATGAAAAAATGAGAAGGAAAATAACTTAGTTTCTGATCTCACTGCAGGAATAATAAAAATTATTTTGCATTATATAAAGAATGTAAAAATTTATCATTGGAATAGCTTAGAAATATAAGACTCATAAGCAAATTGCAGCATAGTGTTCAATAAACCAAAAACCTTGACTACTGGGGAAAAGACAAAAATTTCTGGGAAAATTGGAAGGCAGAAATTAGCCTTAGACCAATGTCTTATACCAAATAGCACAATAAATTCTAATTTACTGGATATTTTACTTATATACAAAAGATCATATGATAGACAAATAAAAGGATCGTGGGAAGGAGATATTTTTTTGAAACTGTGGCTATGTGAAATTGTTTCAGCTACACAATGAATTGAGAGGATCTTAGAAGATAAAATGGCAACTTCCGTAACATAAAATTGAAATTCTTTTGTGCAAACAGAATCATTGCAGTTAAAAATCTGAAGGAATACCTTGGGCAAATTAGAGGACCATGGGTTAGTTTGCCTGTCAGACATATAGATAAGGGAAGAATTTATGACCAAACAAAAGATAGAGAGTATTACAAGACATAAAATAGATAATCTTGATTATATTAAGTTTAAAAGCTTTTTCCACAAACAAAGTAATGCAAGCAAGATTAGAAGGAAAGCAAAAAACCTGGGAGGGGGGATTTATAGCAAGTGTCTCTGATAAAAGCCTCATTCTTCAAATAGTTGAAGAACTGAGTCAAATTTATTAGAATACAAGTCATTCCCCAATTGACAAATATTCAAAGGATATGAATAGGCAGTTTTCAAATGAGGAAATCAAAGCTATCTATAATCATTGGGAAAAATGCTCTGTAATTTAATTAGAAAAATGCAAACTAGAACAACTCTGTAGTACCACCTCACAACTATCAGATTGACCACTATGACAGGAGAGGAAAATTACAAATGTTGGAGGGAATGTAGGAAAATTGGGAGAGTAATGCACTGTTAATAGAGTTGTGAACTGATCCAGTCACTCTAGAGAACACAAGGGACATAAAATTACATATGCTACTAAGTCTGCATCCCAAAGAGATCCAAAAAGAAAGTGAAAAGGACTTATTTGTACAAACATTTATAGCAGCTCTTTTTGTGGTGGCAAAAAACTCAGTACTGAAGGAATATCCATCAACTGGGGAATGACTGAACAAGTTGTAGTATACAAATGTAGTAGAATACTATTGTGCTGTAAGAAATGATGAGCAGGATGATTTCAGAAATACATGGAAAGACTTACATGCACTGATGTTCAGGTGAAGTGAGCAGACCTAGGAGAACATTGTACACAGTAACAGCAGTATTATTTGTGCTTGTCCTTCATTTTTGAAGAGGACCATGACATCAGAAAAATGATGACATGACTTGCACATTGTTTTGAGTGGGAGAGGGCTGTGCAAGTCACCAGCCTCACTTTCTCCTCCTGAGTCATCTGTATCCAATGACCAGATATTCATCAAGATGACTGGAGATGGCTTAGGATACAACAGGACACCTTGACCTTTTAGGCTAAGGCCTTTTCAGACACTCAGAGTAAGGTGATGCCCATTCAGTGAATAGGTTTCTTTTAAGAAGTAGTCAGGGGATGGGATGGATCCTTTAAATAGAAAAGAGAAAGGAAGGAAAGAAGGAAGGATGAAAAAAGAAAGGCGGGAGGAAGGAAGAAAAAGATTAGGTATAAAGAAAGTGGAATAACTAAAAATTCATTCATTCTTGTTTTGACAAAAGATAGTACAATAGAAATAGCATTGGATTTGGAGCCATAAAAATAGGGATTTGAACTCTTTCACTGATTAGTTAGGTGAGTTAGTTAAATCACTTAGTAGTCTCAGAAGCTCAGTTTCCTCATCTGTAAAATAAGGTTTGGTTTAATGATCTCAAAGGTCCTTTTGGGGGGCACTAATTTTCTGTGATTTTGAAACCAGTGATGATATAACATGAAATAGAATACATAAAGCTAGAAAGAAAGTTGGAGAGTAGAGAGCAGATTGTCTTGAAAGTGAAACCTGGAAAGTCTCATGGTGATGTGTTCTCAGCGATACAGTGATCCAAGACAATTTCAAAGGATTCATGATGAAAAATGCTATCCACCCAAAGAGAAAGAACTAATGGAGTCTGAATGAAGATAGAAGCATAATATTTTCACTTTATTTTTTTATGGTTTTTTTGTCTGTGTTGTCTTTTACAACCTGACTAATATAAAAATATGTTCTGCATGACTATACATGTATAACCCATATCAAATTGATGACTGTCTCAGGAAGGAGAGAAGAGAAGGAGGGAGAGAATTTTGAATTCAAAACTCTGAAAAAATGAATTTTAAAAATCATTTTTACATATAATTGGAGGAAAATAAAATATTATGCATTAAAAAATCTGAAGGGAAACAATTGGGATAAACATATCTGCAGCAAATTTCTTTGATAAATATATCCAAGATACATAAAGATTTGATTTATTGGACTGAACTATTGAAAACCTTCAATATATGCATGATCAAAGGATCTGGACAGGCAGTATTCAAAAGCAGAAAAAGCAAGATATTAATGAAATTGCTGGTCCCGTAACAGTTTAGGTTTAGCATTGAAATAAAATTAAAAGCTCATAAGTCACTTAACAATTAACAAAAAAAATTATTTAGCCATACCAAGAGAAGGGTATTTAATGAGTATAAGCATTGAGGACATCTCAAATTGACTCATGTATAGAAAATTTCTTTTTCTGATTTGTAGCCAGGTCTTCCTGACTCTGGCCCAAATATTCAATCCACTATGCCACATAGTTGCCTCAGAGTGGTGTGAGAAAACAGGTACACTAATGAATTGTTAGTGGAACTTTGAATTGGTGCAGCTGTTCTGGAAAGCAATTTGGAAATATAATCTTCCAACCACTATAGAGTACAGGCCCTTTAACCTCACAGTACCACTACTACACTCACACCTCCAAGGAGTTAAAAAGGGAAAGACCTGTATATACAAAAATAAACACAGAACACTTTTTGTTGTAGCAAAGAAAAACTAGATAGATCAAGATAGATAGTTGGATGAATGGATACAGAGAGAGAGAGAGAGAGAAATTACAGAGCAAGTATTAAGTACTTACTCTACTGAAGTAGCTGTGTTATGCACTAGAGATACAAATATAAACTGAAAGGTAGCTTATATTCTAACAGAAGATACCACATAGAGGGTAGCTAAAAATGGGAAAAATGGGAAGGAGTGAGGAAAGGACATCCAAGAGGGGGAAGGAATGAATCCTGACGGGATATGACCATGGACTGAAATGAGGGGCTGGGTCAGAATATCACCACTCAAAAGACAGGAATGAGGGGGTGAGGAGAATAAGGAACAAGTTTTGGGGTGTTGATATATCATCAGGATATGCAAAAAAAGTGATGTGTTAATGAAACACTTTTAAAATTCACAACCAAATGTCCCTAACTGATAAACGGTCAAAGGATATCAACAAGCAATTCTCAAAAGAAGAAATCAATGTTATTAATTAGCCATATAAAAAATGTTTCAAATTCCTAATAATTACAGAAATGGAAATTAAAGCAACATTGAGATTCCACCTCACCCTCAGCAGATTGGCAAAGTTGACTAAACAAGACAACTGACAAATGTTGGAGGAAACAGTTGTAGGGAAACAGGCACAATGTTGGTGGAGCTGTAAAGTGATCTAGCCCTTCTGGAAAACAATTGGGAACCTGTCCAATAAGTTATACAATAACTTTGCTCAGTGACACCCCTAATAGAACTATACCCCAAAAAGATCAAAGAAAGAAGGAAAAGTCTACACATACAAATATATTTACAGCAGCTTATTTTGTAGAAACAAAGACCTGGTAATTAAGGGGGGTCTGATCCACTGGGGAAAGGCTGACCAAGTTGTATAGTATATGAATGTAATGGGATACTATTGTACTACAAGAAATGAAGAAAAGGGTGGTTTCTGAGGATCTTGGGGAAGACTTGTATGAACTGATTCAGAGTGAAGAAAGCAGAACCAGAAGAATAATTTATAACATAACAACAACATTATTTTAAAAATGGACAATTTTGAAAAGATTAAGTAACTCTGATTCATGTAATGATTGATTATGATTCCAGAAGATCAAGGATGAACAATATTATTCACTTCCTGACAAAGAGACAATGGATGGATGCAGAATGGATGGATGCAGGATGGATGGATATGCAAAATTTTTGCAATAGCCAATATGGGAATTTGTTCCATTTGACTATACTTACTTGCTGAAAGAATTTTTCCCATCTAGCCAACCACCTAAGTGGGGAGAGGGAGGCAGGAGAAGAAATAAATGCTTTGATAAATGAAAAGAAAAATAAAACTTAATTTTTAAAAAATGCACTGAATAGAACTGGATTAGCAGAATAGCTTTGGAAATAACATGCTGGAATTTATTATTATATATCTGAAAACAGGGAAACAAGCTTTATGTAGAGGAGATTCATGATTTCACATACAATCCTCTTTTTCCATTCCTTATTGTAAATGGTGTTGCTGCTTCCTGGTGTTTGTCAAGTTCTGAATTATAATAATTTTTCTTAATTCAGTTGACTTTCTACTAAAGGACACTGTCATTATATAGCTGAGTGAATCTTCTTTCCCCCGCAGACAAACTGGTTTTGGAGGTGCTCCACAAGGAACACTTTGTCCAAAGAAAGAATAAAGTGGTTTCTTGAAAAGGGAATTGAGTCCAGCAATTTGTTTTGACCATGCTTATTTGTTATAAGGGAGGGTTTTCTTGGAAGGCTGGGGGGGGGGGGCAAGAGAAAGCACTAGTGAGAAAGAAAAGAGTATCAATGAAACATTTTTCAATGAACAGAAGAGAACAGAAAGAAGTTTTTTAAATGGGGAAATATTCACTTTTGTTGATGGTTGTCAAGTTCAGAATAACAAATAAAAAATAAATAAATGAGGGGGAATGACCTCTACAAAACATGGAATTGATCTTTATTTGAAATATGAAATATGAAAAGTTTAAGGAAATGTAAGGACTTACAAGTAAATATAACTATTTCTGTTTTACTCCTTTCTCTTCTCCTCCTCCTCCTCCTTCATCTTCTCTCTGTCTCTCTATCTCTGTCTCTCTGTCTCTCTGTCTCTCTGTCTCTCTCTGTCTCTCTGTCTCTCTGTCTCTCTCTCTCTCTCTCTCTCTCACACACACACACACACACACAAACACACACACACACACACACAAGAATCAATTAATTAAAATTTTAAGTTTGAAAATAACAAACTCGAGAATAGCAAATAGTGATCATGAGACTGTTACATTAACGCACATTGAGAACAGCCAGGGTCAGGTTCTACATTTCATTCCAGGCACATTTTGTTCCATGAAAGATCACTGGTTGTGGGGAAGATGGGATGGGGGTGGGGATACGTCAGCCTTTAAACACCCTGCTTCAACAGGCTGCAGAGCAAGGACCACAGTCATGAGTTCAAGGTGGGATCTTTTGTCCTCAAACCACTAGAGCTGAGTCACAGATGTGACTGCTTCTTCAAGCAGAGTGTTGCTGGTTAGAGGGAGGGAGGGAGCCTATGGTTTTGTCCTTTGCATTAGCAGCTCTCCATAAATAGTGTAAGAACCAAGACAGATAGGGCTTCAGAGACAGCAGAGAAAAGGACTGCAGCAGACAAATAAAAGGGAGGCAAGTGAAAGGGTGGGGGAAAGGGGAAAAACGAAGCTGAGGGGATTATTTTTTCCTCTCTTTGCAGATGCACAGGTTTTAACAGACAGAAGGCACCGTTTCTCCAATGAAGAGACCCTTCTCCATCTTGGAGCTACACATAGGGAAGTGATTTAGTTCTCTAAGGATTGTACATTTTATTAGGAAGCAATCATTTCCAATGCATTTCTGTTCCTTTAACCACAGGCTTCATTCACTAGTCAACACAGAGCAGCAACGGGGAAGAAGCCCTGTTCATTGTTCGGCTCAGGCAGACAAATCAGCTTAAAGTGATGGCAGGACAGAACAATTTTCCTTACCTTCCGTGACTAGAGGACAGGGACTTCTTTTGCATTTTCTTTCCACACCTAGTGCTTACCACAATGCCTGGCACCTAGTAAGTGTTTTATAAATGCCTGTTAATTGATTGACTGATTAACCTGAAAAATCAAGGGGCTCTGACATAGTGCTTAGGCAATGGAAAAATTCAAGTCCTCTTGTACTTACAGGCTAGGGAGAGATGATCTCAGAAACACAGGGAAAGGAGCTGCCTGCCTTTACTATTAATATCTACCTATTAATATTTAATGTCATAAAATGGCAGCTCCCTCCCTAGCTTGGTCATCAGATAGGCAAGGGTCATGCCATCCTGAATTCTTTACATAGAAGATTCAAGGTTGCCACCTTCTTCCCTCTAGCTTCATGCCCAGACTATTAAAAGTATTTTAGGGTTATTTGAAATACTAGGAACTTTCCTAATAAACTTTCAAATGATATAAGAAGAAAGTTCTTACAAGTAGAAAGCCAAGCTATAATGTTTATTAAAATATATTTTAAAATATATAATATCCATTAAAATACTCCAAGGCACTAATAATAACAATACAAATTAAAGCAGCTCTGAGGTTCCACCTCATATCCATCATATTGGCATAATTATTGATTAATAGCCACATTATTATTTATAGCTAATTAGGAATAATTATAATTATCATTTATACAGTACTTTATGATTTGTAAAGTACTTTGCATGTGTGAACTGATTTGATCATCACAAAAGTCTTATGAGGTGGGTGGTATAGCCATCAACGTCATCATCATCTCCCTTTTACTCATGAGGAAAGTGAGGCGGAGAGATTAAGTTGACTTGTCCGTAGTTTGAGAACTAGTAGGTGTCTGAGGCTGGTTTTCAGCTCAGATTTCTCCTTCTGCCCCGAGTCATTCTGAAGCCTTCAGTAAAATGACCAAGGCAGGAATCCCAGACCAAAGAGGGATTTACAGTTCTGTCACTCTCGAACCCAAAGAGCTTTCCAGCTGGTTGGCAGTCCTCCAGCAATCTACTGAGACTTCAATAGGCTAGGTCTGTTATTCAGGCTCAAACCTAGGTCAGCAACTTGCAGAGTGAAGGGTGGGGGAGGGGTGACAGTGGCTTTTATCAGACTATCCTCTGGATGAATTACTGTGGGAGCACTAAAAGCTTGCAGAGATCCCCAGCAGGAGCTGTCCCGCAGATCCTGGAAATAACACAAAACTCGATACCCCCGAGAAAGCAGTAACAGGAACAGTCGAGACATTCTGTTCCTGCAGTTCACAGAGACCAGCCTTAATATAAAGTCCAAAGTCGGGAAATAGGCTGGAAGAATGAACAAACAAACCAAAATAGAATCTTACCATAAAAAGCTCAAGACACAAACATAGAAAAGAATGACTTTAAAACATCAACAAGCAAAGTCTGTAGTACTCCCCTTCCTCTCCCTTTCCTGACTCCTTTTGTGTCTTATCTCACCTCATGAGATTGTAAGATCCTTGAAGGCAGGAACAGTCTTTTTATTAATTATGTTATTAGTGCATAGCACAGCGCCTGGCACATTGTTGGTTGGTTGGCTGCTGTCCTTTGTCTTTGAAGAGGACCAAAATGACATCCGTATGATAAAGTAAAATTTCAGTGTGTCCAACTGTGGCTGATCAGACCAATATGAGCTCAGAATGTTCTATCACAGATTGGGCACAGATAGTCCGTGTGAACATTTGGGGTGGATATCCCAAATTTGGGCATTTACTTGGTGCTGTCTCAATTCTGCTTTGCTCATAGAGCACACACCCTTTCAAATGTGGGCACACCATGCTGAGCAGTCCTGTGCCAGTGTCTCCCATGTTGCACAGTCAAATCCAAAGTTCTTGAGAGAGACCTTGAGAGTGTCCTTGTATCGCGCCTGCCACATGCAAGTTCTCCATAAAATAGTCTCTTTGGCAAACATACATTTTGCATTTGAACAACGTAGCCAGCCCATCAGAGCTGCACTCTCTGAAGCATAGTTTGAATACTTGGCAGTTCAGCTCAAACAAGGACTTCAGTTTCTGGTACCTTATCCTGCCAGGTGATCCTCAGAATCTTCCTAAGACAGTTCAAATGGAAGTGATTCAGTTTCTTGACATGGCGCTGTTAGACTGTCCATGTTTCACAAGCATATAACAATGAAGTCAGCACAATGACTCTGTAGACCTTCAGTCTGGTAGTCAGTCTAAGACCTCCTCTCTCCCAAACTTTTCTTTGGAACCTCCCAAACACTGAGCTAGCTCTGGCAATGCATGCATCAACTTCATTGTCAATGTGTACATCCCTGGAAAGTACACTACCAAGGTAAGTGAACTTATCCACAGCATTGAAAACTTCTCCATTTGTTGTAACCGATGGCTCCAAGTATGGATGGTGTGGGGGTGGCTGATGGAGCACCTGTGTTTTCTTGGTGTTAATTATTAGGCCAAAATTAGCACAGGCAGCAGAGAATTGATCCATACTTTGCTGCATCTCAGCTTCAGAGGCTGCATTGATTGTACAGATTTAATAAATGTTTATTGAATTGGATGCTGGAAAGAAAGACACAAGGCTGGCATAAATTCAACTAAAATTCTTGGAAAAGTCAAAGAAAAAGTTTGGGGTTTTTTAAAGAATTAGAAATATTTTTATAAATTAAATAAGAGTGATAGTTGTGAAAAAAATATGGAAAAGGAACCAGAACTATGGAAGAAAGAATAAGAAAAGAAATAACTTGGTATAAGGAATACAAAACCTTGCCCATGAAATTTAAAATGAACCAAATGACTTCAAGAGACATGTGTGTATACACAAAGTCAAAAGACCAAGAAATAGAAATGAGCATAAAGTATTTCCTAACAAAAACAATTTACTTGGAAAACAGATCAAGGGAATATAATTTAAGAGTCACTAGACTATTTGAAAGTCCTAAGCAAAAAAAAAAAAAAGATCCTAGACTTCATATTTCAAGAAATCATAAAAGAAAATTGTCTTCATCTCTTAGAAATAGAGGGCAAAGTAGAAGTGGAAAGAACCCACTGTTCACCTCCTGAAAGAAATTCCAAAACAACTCCCAAGAATTTTATAGCCAAAATCCAGAGTTTGCAGGTCAAAGAACAATGACAGCAAGCAGCCAAATACCAAGAAGTCACATTCAAAACCAATCTGGTTGCATAGGCTTACAACTAAGAATAATTTATCCAACAAAACTCAGTATAACTACGGGGAGAAAATGGACCTTGAATGAAATACAGAACTTCCAAGTATTACTGTGGAAAGATTAGAACTGTATAGAAACTTTAAAATGCAAATACAGCAGTTAAGAGAAACATCAAAAGGTAAGCAAGAATAAATATTAAGTGTTTTTTTAAAAAAAGGATAAACTTTGATTCTAATGAGGAGAGGATACATATCATCATCATAGGTCATAGAGGGGGTCCAATTAGATAGAGGGTTTAGAAGTGGTCCTTTTAAGACTTGATTTAAGATTTAAGATTATTTAAATAATGAATGTAAAGGGAAAGGAAGAGAAAAACACTAGAAGGGGAAAAGAAAAGGAAAGATGGGAAAAATTATCCCACATAATTGGGGTATCCAAGTGAAAGTCTTTCAGTTCAAGGGAGAGGGAATGACACTTGAAGCTCATGTTCATTCTCATTCAAACTGCTCAAAGGAGGAAAGAATCCACACATGCATGCACACATACATATACATGCACACACATATACATACACAGAGTTGGATGGAGAAATATGTTTCCCTCAAAAAAAGAGACAGGAGGGAACAAGAAGAAGGAGGAGGGAAGAGTTATAGGGAAGGTAGATTGAGGGAGGGATTAGTCCTAAGTGAAAGAAATTCTAAGGCTACACAAAAATATTTAAAATAGTTTTTTTGTGGGGGCAAAGAATTAGAAACTCAAAGGGCTTGCATCAATTGGGAAATAACTGAACAAGTTATCACATACAAATTTGACAGAATGTTACTGTGCTATAAAAAATTATGATGGTGATAGTGTCACAGAAACTTTGGAAGACTAGTATGAACTGATGTAGAATGAAATAAAAAGAACCAGGAGAAAAATTCCTACAATGGCAACATTGTAAAGACAAACAACTTTGAAAGATTTAGCTCAGCTAATTTATGATCACCTTAATAACCAGCCACAATTCCAGAGTACTCATGATGAAAAAAAATTAGATTCACCTCTTGATCTGAGTGCGGATTGATACCTTTTTTGGACATAGCCAATGAGGCAATTTATTTGCATGACTATACATGTTTCTGATGAGAGTATCCTTTCTCAACTGGGGAGAAAGGAAAATTGGAAGGATGGAAAGCAATTTTTTTAATTAAAAAAATATATAATTTAGTTTTCAAAAAATAGTACATAAAAGGTAACTTTGTAGATGTAGATAAATTTGTAGATGATGATTCTGCATAAAAGACTAAAAAAGAGCCATCAGAAAGGTAGAAGGAAAGCAAGAGTGAGGAGTCTCATGAAAGCCCAAAGAAAGGTTATCCAGGAAGAGAGAGTGATCAGTAATGTCCAAAGCTGCAGAGAATTCAAGGAGGATAACATTTGAGAAAATAAATTTAATTTTAGACTTGAATTTAAAAGCAAATTAAGAAATTTTTTTTAAAATGGTCAATGAAACTATCATTAGTAATTCTGAAGGCAGTCTATCGCCATCATAATTTTTTATAGCACAATAACATTCTGTCAAATTTATATGTGATAACTTGTTCAGCTATTTCCCAATTGATGTGTACCCTTTGAGTTTCTAATTCTTTGTCCCCACAAAAAAACTATTTTAAATATTTTTGTGTAGCCTTAGAATTTGTTTCACTTAGAACTCAGCCTGAAGGCTGACAGATGATATTGGAAGCCAGATTGCAAAGTCTGGAGAGAGAGAAAGAAGGGTAGCAGCAAGTGTAGATAGCTTTTTCAAGGAATTTAGATGAAAAGGGAAAGACAAATATAAGACAAGAGAGAAGGAACCAGAAGGATAGGAAGAGATCAACGATTATTGAGGGAGGATGATGGTAGATTCGAGATGCTACATAAAATGGGAGGGGATCAAGAGTATAAGGACATGTGCTGGCCTTGGCAAGGAGAAAAACTGTCTGTTCTTGAGAGAAGATGGAGAAAGGGTGATGGAAGAGAAAATAAGGGGAGGATAGGGAGCTCAATTTTTATGGCAAAATATGAGTCAGGGTCCTCAGTTAAGGAGAGAAGAGATTTGTAAGAACTGTGGGAAATGGAACACAGAACTGATTAAGGAGGAGTAAAAGTGAGGACAAAGTTGATACTAGATAACATAAATGTGAAACAGAATCAGTCAGTGGGACTTAGTGATTGCTCCTAACTTTGTTTAGCACCATTATGTAGAAAGAAAGTAGATTGATGGTGGAATTGATCCAGAATTGGGGATTGACAAGGGGTGATTCATGAAATGTAAAAGAGAACAAGAGATTAGAGAGTAGTGAAAAGTGGAGAGATGGATTAGTTTATCAAAGGGTCAAGTTCAAAAGTAGCCAGAGTAGAAGGAATGGCTTTGGAAAACAGTCAGGAGTGACAAATTGAAAGTCACAGGGCAAAAAAAAAAAACAAAAAAAATTGGAAAGAACAGAATGATAGGAGAATATGATCAGATAAAAGAATTTAAGGTTTCATAAACATGGAAGCAGAAAACTTATAGGTGATGCCAAGATCAAGGATATGCTCATCTCTTTCTAAAGCTAACTTAAAAGTGAAAAAGTAGACCTTGGGAATTTAGACTGAAGGATATTTGAGAGAACATGTTGTTCAGCATGTACGTTAAATTTCACTAGTATGGATGGGGAAAGGAGGTAGGGTTGAGGAGAAAACATGACCCAAACACTAAACTCATTGAGAATGGAAGGAAAATATTTTGAGGGTCAATAGGTAATAAATTGGGTGATAACTTGGGGTATCTTAAATATCAAAGGAGAAGAAGTTGCTGCATAATGATAATAGAAATAATCTCTGGAGGTAACAGTGGAGGGCAAGGAGTATTTCTACTTCCCTACCATCAGTGAGTCAGAGGGTATGATAAAAAAATAGAACCAGAACTGAAGAGTGACCAGAGATACAGTGTCATTTGGAGGGAGCCAGGACCAAATAGTGAGAAAGAAAAAGTTTAAATTTCTTAATTATGGAGCAGGCATTCAACAGCTTAGAATTCAGTATTATTGGGATACAGAGAGTAAGAGGCTAGGAGTATATTAACCACTAAGGAAGAATTCAAGTAAAGTATCAATGCAAGAGGAAAGATCTAGTGAAGAAAAAGGTGATTGAAAGGTTCAAAGTCATCGCTCCATGTTAACTAGTGCTGTTATGTCCTCGAAAGCTATGGTATGTCTACTTCACCTGTAGGCACAAGCAGGACATAGTAATTCCTGGGAAGTCTGGAAGTCTAGTCAGGAAGTAAGAGATGATATTTCCTGGGTTCCCAGGCTTTCAGCAATGTAAGCAGTTTGTCAAATTAATAATAATAAAAAAGAAATAAACAATTTTAATGAAATGTTGGAAGCTAAATAAGTCAACAAACGTTTATGTGGATTTGGAGGGGTTTTAAAACACGGGTTTAAATCTCCTCAAGGAGATCACAGCGTAATGGAGGGGAGACAACATTCAAATGACAATGTATAAAAAAGATATATCCAGGGTAAATTGGGGATAATCTCAGAGGGAAAGCACTAACATTAAGAAGGACCAGGAAAGACACCCTTTTTTTAAGGTCTGCAAAAGAACCTTTTTTAAAATTTTATTTGATTTTTGATTCATAGAATAAAAAAGTATTCCCATAACATACTTTGATAAGAAATATGATTATATATGAAACCACAAATTATGTACAATTTGCTATTCCTTTTTAAAATATAATAAAGTTATTGTGTAAATTTATTTTTTTTCCTTTTTTCTCCTTCCCTTTCCCCCCAACCTCCACCACAATGGCTACCATTACATGCAAATAGGTAGGAAAGGCATGTTGCCGAAGGTGGGCTTTTAGTTCAGACTTGAAAAAAGACAGGAAAGCCAGGAGAAAGAGGTGAAGAGGGAAAGATTTTCAGGCATGGAGGACAACCACTGAAAATGCAGTTGACGGATGGAGTCTCTTGTCCAAGGAATAGCAAAGAGGCCAGAGTCACTAGAGCAGAGTATGTGCAGTGTTAGTAAGTTACAAGATTAGAAAGGTGGAAAGGGACCAGGGAACAAAGGGATATAAAAGCCAAATAGAAGATTTTATATTTGATCCTGAAAACAATAGGGATCCACTGGAATTTATTGAATAGGAGTGTGTCATGACCAGACCTGTGCTTTACAAAGATCACTTTGACAGCTGAGTGAAGGATAAAGTGAAATAGGAAGAGACTTGAGGCAGAGAGGCCAGCCAGAAGGCTTTGCATTGATGAAAGCCTAGACAAGGGTGGTGGCAGTATCAGAGAAAATAAAGAGGATGTATTCAAAAGGGTAGGTGTTGTGAAGGTAGCCTTCATTGGATTTGGCCTCAGATTGGATACATGGAGTGAGAGATAGTTAGAAACCAAAAATGACATCCAAGTTGCAAGTCTGGGAGTAAAGCCTAAAATCCAATCTTTTAAATGAGAACGAAAAATAATATTAGTGCCTTCATCATCAACCCTGTTCTGCACACATTCCCCACATACACATCCCATACTCCAAAGCCAGAAGTTTATGTATGTATGTAACCAAGTTTAAGAGGAAATTTTGACATTATTAAATTCTATATTCTGTAAAGTACTTAGAATCTAGTTAGTTATTCAAAATATTTTTTCCATGATGTCAACAAAGTGAGGCTCAGATCAATGTCCTAAGATTATGGCAGACCTGGAAAAGGAAGAGATAAATTGGGAGGACACAGAATTCCCAAAGAAGGAGGATCTGTCAGTCAATAGCACCTACTTTAATTTGCCTAGCACTACACTAGCTGCTATGGTGACGGGAAAAGATTATAAAACACAAATAGCTCTTGTTAGTCTGCATTGTAATCTTAAAAAAAACAGGCCTACAATAAAAGGAGCAACTATACCCCAAATTCCTTGATTTTGAAAGGTCCAAGTAAAAGGATCTGGTAGTGTATACTAGACAATGAAGACTGAGGCTGTGACAAGCATTCTCTATACCTAAATGGCTAACTTCCTTTACTCCCTTTGGAGAATTGCCATCCTCACCTCCATCTGGTTGGGCGGTACCCATCACTCACTTGAAGTGTTTTCATGTTATCACTTCAAAGAAGAGATTTCCAAAAATGCTGCCAGTATAGCACTGTGAGCTTTTCACAATCTGGAAGACTAGCTAAACAACTTTTCTAGACAAGCATATAAGATCCCAACTTCCTGTAATACTGACTTTTCTTTCCAAACTAGATAGCCTTTCTTTCACCCTGTCTATGGGCTTTAGAGACAGGTTAGGGCATTTGTTCTTAAAAATTAATTTTTTCTTTTGAGTATGCATACATCCAGATACAGTGCCAGAATTGTATTTAGAGACCTAGAGAAGTATTTTAAGCAAAAAATTTAAGGAACAGTTATAACAAAAGCATGGTCAATTAATACGAAGGATTCAGAGAAACTTGGGAAGATTTGTGTGAAATGATGCAGAACCAAGAACAACATACTGATGACCACAAAAAACATAATGGAAATCAACACCAAAAAACAGCAGAATTCAGTTCAAGGCAGTTATCAATCTTGATTCCAGAGGACTGACAGATGATAAAACTTATGTCTCACTCTCCTCTTGGTAAAGAGGTAGTAGACTATAGAGGCAGAATGAGCCATATACTGACAGATATATTCAGGAAATCTTTTTGTTTTCACATGAGAAGATGCGGTATAGAAAATGATGGTGATGTAAAAAAAAAATAGCTTTTTTTAAGTATGGTAATCACATTATGGAATCCTAAAATTTTGTGTAATCTTTACTGTGCAAGCAGAAATCCTCACTGTTCTGAGTCCAAGGGATCAGTCCTACATCTTCCTCTGGTGTGAGACCAATAGTCCTGCAGGCCTAATCCTGTTCTGAGCCTGAAGGTTGAGCTCATCATCCCAGTCTACCACTGTTTTCTAATTTCTGTACTGGTAACTTGCATGTGAGTTGAATTTGTGATCTTTGACTGGAAAGATGAACCACCATGGTTTCTCTTTCAAGTCAATGACTCCATCTGGTACCCTTCTTAGATCTTTGTTGGAGGAGTCGTTGGGGGGGAGCCAGGCTATCCAACTCCTTCCTACTCTGCCATCTTTGCTGGTCTCTTGTGGCATACAACAGAAAGATGAGTTTACTATATTATATTTCAGCTGACATTCATATGACCTTTCTGTGTGGCTTTTTCATTCCTACCTATACTCATTCTTTTTTATTGACACCAGAGATTTAAGCAAACATTAAAAACTAAAGTTATTATTATCAGGACAAACATCTGATTAACCAATCTCTGCTCTCCTTTTTCTCCTTGTCCTGCTTTTTCAAATCCCAGATATGCAGGGATAATTTATTGTTGGTGCCTTGCAGGAACTTCAAGCCCACAACCCAAACTAGGACAACACGACAACTTCATCTCTTAATTATGGTAAACATTTACATACTGCAAGAAGAGAAGGTACTGTTAATGCAAGAACATGCCCTTGAACCATACCATTTTATTACACAAAACACTAGGGACCCTAGCAACCTACAATTTGCAAATGACATTTAGAACACTGGCTGAAACATAAAACTAGTTTCTGTGTACAACAGAAAATATAAGATCTAGATGAAACACTCTTCCCTCTACTCAATGGAGAGGTGGGGGCCTATGGACATAGAATGTTGTATACTTCTGGTAGGTCTCAGACACAGCAATGCATCAGTCAGTTTTGCTTCACTGTTTTATTTGTAGCAAGGGAGACTTCTATGTGGGAAAAAGAGGTATTTCAAGAAATGACTGTGATATAAAAAACCAAAGGCATCAATTTAATTTAAGGGACATATAGAATCAACAAAAAAAGCGTGTTTTCACAGAATATCTTTGGTTACATTCAGGCTCCCTCTTCAGAGCTGAGATGACCACAACGTTTTAAAATCAGCACTCTGACACATATGTCAATGGACTGATTTGAGGGGTTCTGGGTTTTCTTGGGGTTCTTTGTTTTGCATTTGCTCATCCTATTACTAGTTTGGGGGATTAGTAATTGTGGATTTTATGGACTCTTCTAACCTTTCTGTGGTCATGTCTGATCATTTAGTAATGTGCCTTCATCACTAAAGACCTCAGTGAGTGCATTCCAGACTATAACCCTTTTCTTCATTAAACCAGATCCTCTCTAGAGAGATCAACTTTTAATCATATTTCCTTGAGCAAAATCCAACAGTGGAGATGAACTCTCCCTGCTGGGACACACAGTGCGGAACAATACATAAGGAGTTCTTAAAATGGGATAGTTTTATGCAGAGGAGCATCCATCCGGCATCCAGAAGGTCCAGAAGCCAAACTATCTTATTCCTTTTCAGATGATAGATATAGACTACAAATAAATCATCCCACTTTCTTACTTCTGTCCCTGAAAGGGTGCATAAATGATCCTGATTAATCAATCAACAAGCATTTATTAAACACTTATTATGTAACAAGTTCCATCCTAAGCACTATGGATACAAAGAAAAAACAAAAAATAGTCCCTGCCCTGAGGAAGCTTATATTCTAACTGGGGAGATCACACTTACATAAACAGCTACACAGAAGATAAATAATCAATAGATACAAAGAAACCTTACAGGGAGGGCTCTAGCAGCAAAAAGAACGGCTTCTTGCAGAAAGTGGCATTTAAGCTGAGTCTTGAAAGAAGCCTGAGATTCTAAGAGGTAGAGATGAAGGGAAAAAACATTCTAGATTTGAGGAATAGCTCATCGATAGGCATATCAAGGGCAAATATCCCTGGTAGAAGTGTTACAGTAGAAATACATGAAACTCAACAGGGAGAAGGGAGAGAAGTCTTTAAAAGGGAAAGTAGTATCACGAAGGAAATCAGCACAAGAAAATACACTTCAACTCCTGAGGGTGAATTGTGGATTAAAAGGAAGAAAGAAAACATTTATTAAGCACCTGCCATATGCCAGGCACTGTGTTAAGCATCTTATTTGATCTTCTTAATAACCCCAGGACATAGGTCATATTATTATTCCCATTTTATAGGTGAGGAAACTGAAGCAAACAGGGGTTAAGTAATTTGTCGAGAGTCACCCAGTTAGTGTCTGAGGCCAGAATTGAACTCATGTCTTCCTGACTCTTGCACCAGTTCTCTATCTGCTGCCCTGTCTAGCTCCTCTAAAAAGAAAAACAAAGAAGAGTAAGAATGATTGATTGGGGTCTAGGGGAGGGGAGAAAGAACAGAGGAGCAGAAACAGATCACTATGATTCTGGGTCACTAATATTCATCATATTCTTCTTTCTTCATCATCTTCTTTGTAAAAACAATAGTGGAAAGGGCAGGAGGAAGAAAAAATGAGAAGAAATATGAAAGGGTATGATGGAGGGAAACACCATTAATAGTCATGACTATGAATGTAAATGAAAAGAATTCACCCACAAATGGAAGAGAATGCCAGAGCAGATTAGAAAGATGAATTCAACAATCTGTTGTCTACAAGAAATACCACAGAAATATAAAGAGTCACACAGAATTAAAAGGTAGGACTGGAGGAGAAATTATTATACTTCAGAAAAACTCAAAAAAATAGGGGCAAAGATCATGATCATTGTCATTAATAAGAAGAGACATTGTTAAGAGAGAGAGAGAAATTAAACTGTGGTACAAAGCATCATAGTCAAATGAAATAATATCTATACGCAATACATATGCACCAAATGACATAGTATTTAAGTACACACAGAGAAAATTAATCAAATCACAAAGAAAAATAGACACCAAAACAATAATAATTAAGGACATCAAAGTGCCATTTTAGAAGAGGAAAATCACAGAAAAAGATAAATTACAATAATTAAGTACCTGAAAATAATTTTATAGAAGTTAGATATGATAGAATTCTAACAATAATTCAATGAGGAAAGGAAGAAATGTACATATTTTCAGACGTGCATGGCACCTTTACAAAAATTGATCATGTACTACAGCATAAAAAGCTCATCAACTAATGCAGAAAAGAAGTGCTATTAAACACCTCATTTACTGATCACAATGCAGTACAAAATATAATCAATGGCCTTTGAAAAAGCATTCAAACTTAAATGAAGCTTAAGTAATGTAATCCTTAATGACTGATTGGTCAATAAACAAATCATAGAAAAAAATAGATAATGTTACCAAGAAAAACAAAAACGAAATTGCATACTAAAACTTTCAGGATCCAACAAAAGCAATCCTGAGATAAAAATGTATATCTCTAAACAATTCTCTTTTGTCATTAACAAAAGAAAGAACAGAACAATGAACTCAACATGCAATTTTTTTAAAAAGCTATAAAAATCAAAAGACTCACAAACCCAACTAAATACCAAAATAGAAATTCTAAAAATCAAAGAAGAGCTTAACAAAATTGAAAGCAAAAAACCCAAATAAACAAGTAAAAAGCCTGACAAAACTAGTATCTGTTTAGGGGGAACTAATAAAATAGATAAACTATTAATTATTCTGATGAAATATAAAAAGAAGGCCAAATTATCAGTATCAAAAATCCAAAAGGAGAAAATTACCAGAAATTATTTTGCCTAGCAAAATGAAAACATAACTCAAGAAAACCTTCTTTGTGAAGCACAAAGGTCCCAGGATAAACAAGAAAAATGTTCAGGGGGAAACTTCTTAGGCTGTTCATGCATGTATTTGTAATTTGTTCGCCTAGAATTCTGGGAAGAAAAATAATGGAGTTCTAGTAGTGGATGGACTTTCATTTTGGGAGGTGTCATATGAATTTTCTCAGTACTTACAACATGATTCTCCACTGTCAACATCCTAGAGAAAAGGTAGTTCATCAGCATCTTCTCTTAGTGTGGAAACCAAGGAGAAAGAAAAAATGCCTGTGATGGATTGCCTTACCCAACTGGCTATAATCCATGACACCACATCCAAACAACCAGCAGCATCTCTTCAACCATCTGTTCTCATAGTCTCTTGATGCACTGAAGAAATATATCAGGGATACTGAAGTGGAAAGTATACCAGTGGAGGCACTGGACTCACTCTTCCAACCCCCACCAGCACAAGCATACAAGTTCCCCTGGGGACAGCTTTTATTTATCTCCTAAGGCTCTAGGAGACCCTGAGGGGTATCTTTCTAATGTTATAGATTATGCGCCCCCTCTAGTAAGCTTCCTCCCTAAAGATTATCAGTTAACAGCATTTAAACAGCCAAAATTAATTAACTTTCAGAAAGGATATTTACTAAAGTAGTGTACTAAGAACAGCTGATACAAAACTTCTGCCCAAAAGCCTGGGACACAATCCTTTGCCAGAACTATGTTTACAATCCAAAGGAAAGGGAGTTCATGATTAGAATGCATGTGGCAAAAGGGGTAACTCAACTCCCAGAAGTCCTGTTGTGGGAGTCCTTCAAAGTATTCCTCTAAGGTAGAGTGGAGCTCTCTTCTAGGCTCCATGTAAAGTTTTGATGCTGTATTTACTTAATTCAACTGGTTTGTCTTCAGTTCCCAGTGTAAACACTCAGACTTTTCACTGCTGTGACAGAAACACTGCAGGGACACTGATAAATTCGAATCTTCCAACCTTCTGACAGTCACCAGAACTCTGGTCAAAGTGTGTTGAGAGGAGTGTAGGAGGAAATGGAGGCACTTTCTTACCCCACCCCAAGCAATTTCCTCTCAGGTGCTTGCCTGGTACCATTTCTACCACTTACTGGCCAGATAATGGAATGCTGCCAGCATAAGATCCTAGAATCCTCTAATATAAACTGCCTTGCAATTTTGTACAAAACTTATGAGTTTCTTTAGCCAGTCCAAATACAGATCCAATACTGTTTCACCTCACTTCCTCCAAAAGTTTTTTTTAATTATTTTTTATTCTTAATTTCAGCTCCTCAAAAGAACATTTCTGTATGCATGGCAGAATACAAAAAGATTCTATACAATCCATGAATCTGTATTTCATGTCATTTGTTGTTTAAGAACATAACAAATTTTACATTACTGCAAAAACTGCCCTGTTTGTCTGTGCTTCCTTCTGAACTTCCCCCTGTTCTCTTTTGTGCATTTAAAAAATGTAAACTTCACCTATCTACCACCCCACCCACACACACACAAACAATTTAAAGGGGTGGAGAGAAAATCCTTTGAAACAAGCAAGCCCAGTCAAACAGAACACATCCATATAGTGGTCATGTTCAAAAATGGACCTCTTAGGGAGCAACAGTCAGGATAGTAGAGGACAGGCAACATCCCCTCTAAACAACTTTAAAATAACTTCTCAAATCAAATTTTGAAACAGCTGAGCCTATAAAAGGTTAGAGTGGGACATTTTTCGAGCCTAAGACAACTTAGGGGCTCACCAGGGTGAACACAAGACCAGGAGCTCAGGTGCACCACCAGTAATAGGTCTTGGAGGTCATGATGACACCAGCAACAGCAGCAGTAACAACACTGTCAGGAACTCTCAGCCCGCAGATGGTTCGTGGATGAGACAACTGGTCAGTGAGAGATTCCAAGGGATCCTGTGCAAACACTTGATGTAACTGGTGTAGATTGGCAGCTCCATTATATCACAACTCTGGGTCATATTTCCAGGGCAAAGAGGAACAGTTGTATTCCTCCCCAAAAGAATATGAGACCTGATTGCAGTTGGAAGGCAAAGATGAAAACTAGTGTTTATGGCTGAAGAGGAGGAGGGGTCCTTCCTGGGTAAAGACCAGAATATAGATCAAGAAAGAAGTGACCACATCTCTCCTCAGATCACACCCCCTTGACAGCACCAAAAATCTTGCAAAGCCCCACAACTAGCTCTGAAAACTTCAGCAGAAAAAAGTCAGAAGCTTGGGATGGTGCTTCCCCACTGAACACAGTCCAACTCTGACATAAAGTTCAAAGTTGAGAAATAGGCTGGAAAAATGAACAAACAACAAAAGAAGAACTTGACCATAAAAAGCTGCTACATGGGCCAAGACATAAACTCAGAAGAAGACAACATTGTGAAAACAGTTATAAGCAAAGCCTCAAAGAAAAATGCTATTTGGACACAAGCCCAACAAAAAATTCCTGGAAGAGTTAAAGATAGAAATGTGTGGTAGATGAAAAATAGGGAAAAAGAAACAAATGGTGCAAGAAAATTATGACAGAATCACACAAGATTTAACAACTTCCACATTAAAGGAGCACAAGGCTTGGACTATGATATTCCAGAAGGCAAAAGAGCTAGGATTACAAAACTGAATATAATCCTTCAGGAGTGGGGTGGGATTGATATTTAATGAAACTGAGGATTTTCAAGCATTCCAGATGAAAAGACAAGAGCTGAATAGAAAATCTGACATTCAAACAGAAAACTCAAGAGAAGCATTAAAAGATAAACATGAAAGAGTAATCATGAGATAATTAATAAAATTAAACTGTTTACATTCTTATATGTGAAGATGAAACATGTAACTCGTAAGAACTTCATTATTATTAGGTCAGTTGGAAGGAGTCTACATAGACAGAGTCATGAGTGTGAGTTGATTATGTTGGGATAATTACCTAAAAAGAGAAGATGAGAAAGAAGGATGCCTGGGAAAAAGGAGAAGGGAAAGGAAGAATGGGGAAATTTTTCTCACATAAGAGGTGCATAAAGAAGAGCTTTTATGTTATTGTTTTTCAGTCAAAGAGCTTCTATAATAAAGGAGGAATGGGGTTTGTAGGAGGCAGGGTAGAGAGAGTGACAGGCAATGGTTGAACCTCACTCTCATCAGAATCGATTCAATGAAAGATGACTGTACATACACACTCAGTTGGACACTTCCCCAAGAGGGAAGTAGGAGGGGAAGGGAATAAAAGATATGGGGTAAAGGGTAGCAAAAGACAGGGTGGATCAAAACAGGCAGTGTTCAGAAGCAAAACTTTTTTGAGGAGGGACGGGATAAAAAGAGAGAGGGGGGGCTAAATACAAGAAAATAGGATAGAGGGAAATACACAGTTAATAATTATAACTGTGGATGGGATGAACACAATGATCCAAGACAATTCCAAAGGGCTCATGATTTTTAAAAATGCTGTCCAGCTCCAGTGAGAAAACTGATGAACTTTGAATGCAAACTGAAATATAATTTTCTCTTTTTTTTGCATTTTTTGTGCAAATTAGCAAAGGCTAATTTGGAAATATTTTACATGACTTCATATGTATAATGGATAGCATTTTGCTTACCTTTTCAGTAGGTATGTGAAGAGTAGGAAGGAGGGAGAGAATTGGGAATTCATTTTAAAAAGAAAAGATTGTCCAAAAAACAGTTTTTAAAATTGTATCTTTCTGCACCTTGAGTTCATCACCTCCCTGTCAGGAGGTGAGTAACAGGCTTCATTTTAAGTTCTCTGAAGACAGCTGGTCATTTCACTGACCACAGTTCTGAGACTTTGAAAATTGCTTTTGTTACAATGCTATTGTCCTTGTATAAACAGGTTTCCTAGTTCTGTTCATTTTAGTCTGCATCAGTTCACATTACCCAGGATTCTCTGAAATTGTTTCTTTCATCATTTTTTATAGCACAGTAATATTCCATGATATTCATCCATCACACTTTGTTCAGTCATTTTCCAAGGGGTGGACACCACCTTAGATTCTAGTGTTTTTCCTTTTTAAAACAATTTAATCCTTCCTTCAGAATTAAGAAGTTTGTTTCCCTTGCAATTATTCCTTTGCCTCCTTTTTAGTCTTCTTCTCCATCCCTCTCTCTTTCCCTATTGAATTTGATGTCTTTCTACATCAAACTGTTTGTATATGTTCAACCCACCTTTTAGCACTTCATTTAAGAGTGAGGTTCATCTGATGCCTTCTCGATCCTCCACCCTTCATCCAAATTTATATATTCTTTTCTTGCCAACAGATTGTGAAAAATAATCATTTGTACTTCTTTCTTTCTGCTCTCTACATTCTTTTACTCTCCTCTTTTCTCTTTAAATTTTCAGAATTGGATCAATATACCTTCAGATCCTCTATTTTTCTTATTTATCTCTCTCACAACACCCTATGAAGGAATTATTCTGAAAGGACATTTGTTTTATCTCCCGCAATAAGAATATGTCGCATAGCCTCTTCCAACTAGTTAAATAAATTTACCTTTCTATGTTTTTCCAGGTTTTTTTTTAGCTCAATTTTATTTTCAGTTTTGAATTTTCTTCCTTTCACCTTCCACTCCCCACATCTATTGAGGGGGCAAGAAAAACAAAACCCATTACAAATACATATTGTCAAGGAAAATAAATACCTTCATTAACCACAGGAAAAATTAATATTGTATTATTATATAAATAACTAATTATTAATTGGGATCCACCCTTTTCCCTTCTATTTTCTGTAAAGACCCAACTCCAGTTAAGGTCAGTGTATAAAGGGCATGGCTGATTGATGAGATTGCTTCTAACCCTCAAAGAACATGCAGGACCCCACCCAACTATAAGATCTAATTTCTGTTCAGAGTATAAACAGAATGCTGTCTAAGCAAGCCTTTACCCTGAGGGAAGGAACCCCTGTCCTTGGTCTCCTCTATTAAAGTATAGAGTGACCCAGTTCCTAAAGGAGAAAACCAGCCAAGGAGGTCCTGATGAAAATGGCTTTGCCTGCCCAGATTTCTGGAGGCTACTGAGTCTCATGATCTCATGCCAAGCCACCTTTTCAGCAAGAAGACTTTTAACCGACATCCTTATTATACATCCACCAGTCTGAATTGCTTTTCACTTGTCAGGGGAATTCCCTTTCAGAAGGTATTTAAGGTAGTTCAGGGTCTCCCTTGGCAACTTTGGTTACCAAGAGAAACCACTGACCATCACTTGATTGATTCCCAGCTATCGATTGCCTAATTTTAAAAATTGGTAATTAATTACCCAGAAACTCTGTCTCTTGCAGTTTTTATTCATCACACCAGAGAGAGAGAGAAAGAGAGAGAGAGAGAAAGAGAGAGAGAGAGAGAGAGAGAGAGAGAGAGAGAGAGAGAGAGAAGAATAAAGAAAAATGAGCGGAAGGAAGGAAGGAAAGAAAAACATGCTTCAATATGTACTTTAGATCCACCAGATCTGTATCTTGAAGTGGATAGCATTTTTGATTTATCATGAGTCTTTTGGACTTCTGATTGGTCACTGTGTTGGACAGGGTTTCTAAGTCTTTCAAAGTTGTTTATCTTTACAATATTATTGTTATTGTGGTTCACCCGGTTCTGCTAGCTTCACTTTGCATCAGTTCATACAAGTCTTTCCAGGTTTTTCTGAAACCATCTCCTTCATCATTTCTTGCAGTATGATAGTATATCAACATATTCATGTACATAACTTATTCAGCCATTCTCCAGTTGATGGTCATTTCCTAATTCTCCAATTATTTCTGACTACAAAAAGAGCTGCTATAAATATTTTTGTATATATGTCATTTTTTTCTTTCTTTGATCTCTTTTGGGGTATAGAACTACTTAGCAGGTTTACTGGGTCAAACGGTATGCTATTAGCTTTGGGGCATAGTTTCAAGCTGCTTTTCTGAATGGTTGGATCAGTTTACAGCTCTACCAACAGTACATTAATGTATCTGTTTTCCCACAGCCTCTCCAAAATTTGTTGTTTTCCTTTTTGATCAACTTTGCCAACTTCATGGGTGTGAGGTGGTATCTCAGTTGTTTTAAAGTATATTTCTCTTATTTATTAGTGATTTAAAGCATTTTACGTGACTGTTGATAACTTGGACTTCATTTTCTGAAAACTGCACATTCATTTCCTTTGACCATTTATCAATTTGTGAATGATCCTTATTCTTATAAATTTGGCTTAGGTCCCTACATATTATAAAAGTGAGACTTTTATCAGAGAAATATGCTGCAAATCTTTCCTCCTCCCCCAATTTTCTGTTCATCTTCTAATTTTAATTGCTTTAGTTTTGTTTGTGTGAAAACTTTTAAATTTTATGTAATCAAAATTGTCCTTGTTTCGTAATAAACTTCCTCCATCCATAGATCTAACAGATAATTTCTTCCATGCTTCTCTGTTTCTCTTGATTCATGTTTGCATTTCAAAATTCCTACTCAGCTCTAGTTTTTTTCATCAGAAATGTTTGAAAGTCCTCCATTCCATTATAGTTCCATTTTTTCCCTCCCTGTCTGATTATACCCATTTTCATAGGATAGGTTATTTTTGGCTGTAAGCCTGTATCTTCCTCTCAGAAGATTGTGTTCCAACATCCCCTCTCATTTATTGTAGACACTGTCAGGTCTTATGTGATCCTGACTAAGGTTCCTTGATATTTTAACTGCTTCTTTCTGAATGCTTGCAATATTTTTTCATTGTCACAGGAATTCTTTATAGTGGCTATAACTTTCCTGGAACTTTTCCTCTTGAATTTCTTTCAGAGAGTAATTAATGAATTCTTTCTATCTTAACTTTGTCCTCTAGTTCTAGCAGATCTGGGGAGTATTCATTTACGATTTCTTGAAATTTAGTGTCCATGTTTTTTGTCATAGTTTTTATGGAATTTAATGATTCTTTAATTATATCTCCTTGACGTGTTTCCAGTTTAATTGTTTTTGAACCAATATTTTACATTTTTATCTAGCTTTTCAATCTTTTGATTTTTTTTTTAATATTCCTTACTGTCTCAGGGAGTCACTGATTTCTTTTTTGATATTTTCTATTTTTTTAGACAGTTCATTTCTTGGATAATACTCTCCTGTAAGCCACTTGTTCTTTTTCCAGTTCTCTTCTCCAGAGTTTTTATTTAATTTTTAAAAATCTCTTGAATCTTTTCTTCCAGGTATTCATGTAGTACTTGTGGAAAGTCCATTTTTTATTTTGAGCCTCAGTTTGTAGTTGTTAGTTCCTCTTTCATTCTTTGGGGGGATCATTAGACTGACAACATTTTTTAACACTGATCTGCATCTTCTTTGATTTGCTTATCTCTTTAACTTCAGTTCCTGAATTGGGAATTTGCAACAGAATAACTTTTCATCTCCCTACTGTGCTTTTGCATGGTGTAGTCAGTCCTGCTTCTTCTCTCTCTAAATGACTTGGGTTCCTGTGCTGACTGACACCTTCTAGGATTAAGTTCCTTGAGATCTTTGAAGTTCAGAGTACAAAATCATCAGGACCCTCCAAAGCATTTCAGGGTATAGTTCTAGAGACCTCTGGGCCCTTGTGTATCTGGGTTATCCTAGTCCAGGGATGATGAACCTGTGGCCTCAAGGCCACATGTGGCCTCCTAAGTCCTTGGCTGCAGCCTTTTGACTGAGTCCAAGTTATACAGAACAAATCCTTTTATTAAGGGGATTTGTTCTGTAAAGTTTGGACTCAGTCAAAAGGCCACACTTGAGGACCTAGAGGGCCATATGTGGCCTTGAGGCTGCAGGTTCCCTATCCCTGTACCTTCTCCAAGCACTATTGCACCACATAGGTTGCTACAACTCCAAAGGTCTTTCAAAGTCTGAACCCCAGAGTCTTCGGGCAACCTTAGAACTTTTCCTGAAGGATAAAGAGGAAGGGGGAAGTGAGATCAACTTTTGATTCCTCCAGATATAGAGCCCTGCAAGCAATAGATATAGATACCATCTTTGATCACACTGGGAGGCTTTAAGTCTCTTTGGCTGCACTGATGATAGATTTGCTGACTGCCCCTTTTCCTATTGCCTATCAGTTTCTGATTGAGTATGTGTGTGGGTGGGTGGGTGGGTGTGTGCATGTGCACATGCACACACATATGTGCTGACATGCATATTGTTTAGAGTAGAAGAAATAACCCATAATAGTTTGTCATTAATGATCTTGACCATTATTTGATCTAGCAAAAATTTCAGGATTTTGCTAAAATAGGTATGTGGTAGCAGGGTGCTCTATCACAGGGTGCTCTGTTCAGGTAGCCATCATGGTGAGCATTCTACCACCCAATGGCTTTCAAGCATTGTAGTTAATGAAAAAATTCTAGAAGTTTTTCCAATACAGTTGGATTTAAAGCAGGGATATGCATTAACACTACTATAATTTAATATAGTATTAGAATTTCTACCTACAGAGGCAAGACAAGAAAAAGAAATTGAAAGAATAAGAATAGGAAAAGAAGAAACACAATAGAGAATCCTACAGATTCAACTAAAAACTTATTGAAACGATTAAAAATTCCACCAAAATAACAAGGAACAAAATAAACCCACACAACAAAACCCATTAAAAAAGAGATAGAAAGAGAAATTTTATTCAAAATAAATATAGGTTATACAGTTATTTGGTAGTCCAGCTACCAAGATATTCACAATAATTTTATTAACATAACTACAAAATACAAAGATAGACAAATAACTGAAAAGCTATGAGACCCTAAAAGTTATTAAAATGATAGTAATTAAATGAATTTATGTGGCTGGTGCTATAGTTATCAAACTACTAAATGTTTACATTGTAGGAAAAGGAAAAAAATGATGAAATTCACCTCAAGGAATAAAAGCTCAAGAATCTCAAGGAAAATACTTTGGGGGAGGGGAGAAATTGGGAAGGAAGGAGACCTAGAAGTACAGAATCTAAAATCAAAGTATGAACAGTTTGCTGACTTTTTGAGTTTAGTCTCAACTTACTAAAATACAAAGAAGTAATTATAAAAACTATCTTATACTGGCATAAAAATAGGAAAATCCTTCAGTGGGACAGATTAAATACACAAATTATACAACAAATGAAAATAGTAGCATAGTGCTCAACAAACCCAATGAAAGCAAATACTGTTGTAAGAACTCACTAATTTTACAAAAACTTTCTAGGAAAGAGGTAAAGCAATCTGGCAAAAAGTAAGTTTGCAACAACATCACATTATATACATACATATATCTTATATATGTATACATATATATATTAGAAGGTATTGAGTTAAGAGATTTTTAAAAATCTGTGTATCAGTTTTCTCTGATAAAAGTATGACACCATATGTAGAGAATAGACTCAAATATATAAGAATAAGAGCCATTCCCTAAAAGACAAATGGGTAAAGGATATGAACTGAGAGTTCTCAAGAAAGAAGTTCTAGCAGTCAACTATATAAAAATATTCTAAATAAGTAATTATAATAGAAATTAAAATGAAAACAATTCTAAGATTCTATTTCACACCTATCAGATTGGCAAAAAATGAAAACAAAAAGAAAAATGATAATTGGAGAAAGTGTGGAAGAATAGACAGACTAATGTATTATTGGTGGAGATATACCTTGGTACAGCCATTCTGGAAGACAATTTGAGATAAGACCCCCCAAAAAAAATCACTATACTGTGCATCTCCTTTCACCTAGTAACACCACTATTCAGCTTATAACCCAAAGTATTACAAAGACAGAGAGAAAACACTTATATGTACAAAAATATTTATAATGATACTTTCAATTGTAGTAAAGACAAGGAAGCTAAGAGGTGCTTATCAACTGGGAATAGCTAAATTATTGATGGTCTATGAATGTAATATTCCATTCTATTCTATCCCTGAAGCATTCTCCTATTTAGCAAGGCTCTTTACCTAACAATGATAACCGATTCACATGGGTTATTGCCCATTTTGGGGAGCTTAGGAAAATATCTTAAAAATTTAAAAATCAATATCACTAAGGCTCTCTCTCATATCCAGGCAGGGATAATAATTTAGACTGAACTGAGCATTCAAAACACTTTCCTTTTATCTAGATAGACAAGAAGAGAGAGAGGGAGAGAGAGATGTAGATATAGACAGAGAGAATAAATCGTCATACAGATTTCTATACAGCAATAGATGAAGGGAGGGAGAGAGAGAAAAAGGGAGGGAGGGCAAGAGACAGACCATGTCAGTTACTACCAACTTTCTCTCTTTCTCTTCACAAATACTGAAGCATACCATTAGGGATAACAGGGATCAATCCTTTCTCTAAATCAGCAAAGTAAGTTTTTAGTAAAACAGGAAATGAATTACTTTAAAGAACAGAGGTAAGTTTTGCATTTAACACCTAGCTTTTAGGGCAGTGAGAAGGGAGGTAAGAGAAGTAGGGAACCATGTGATCCTTTATCAAATTTCATGGGGAGAAGAGTTCCCCCAGTTTTAGGCCCTCCAGCCATACACTTCCTCTCTGTTCTGACAGGCAGACTTACCTCCTCAAGTACAAACTGAAAATTAAATTGTTGGACCTGCTTAGAGCCCTTCTCCCAATGAAACTAGCATCTCACTGTCTTCCTCTAACCCACCCCCACATCTCACAATTACAAATCCAGAAATTCTCTTCCAGCCTGCAGAACTTTAATCCCCAGTATACAATTGCTTTACATCACAGAGATGCCACTTGTTACCTTCATACAGAATAACTACAGGAAGCCATTGTATAGGTAAATTTTTTCTATCCACTGTTTTTCCAGAATTAAAACAAGCTTTCACATTCTTATGAATTTCTTTACTGGTCTCAATGCAGTTAATATGGTATCATCTTTAAATACTCTCCACTGATTCGGAATCACTTTTCTATTTGGTCTCTGCCTAGGATATCCTCCATGACATTGGCAAACAATTTAGGTCGTCTCCTTGTTTTATACCTCACAGGCATTAGCACTCAGAGGATCACTGAATGAAGTCATCTCTACATTTGCCTCTTTCACAGAAACCTTATAAAATTTACACATAGGTGTAGGTCATCTTGTTTAAGAAGAGTTTTCAGGGCTGATTTTTTTTTTGTCCTAAATCTAATGCTTTTTAAAAATATATTATATATATGAACAAAGTGGCTAAACATATTAATGTATTTGAGGAAACCTAAACTTGCTTTTCCTGAGTTCAAGTTTTACAAAACAAATCCTTTTGTTAAGGAGATTTGTTCTGTAAAGTTTGGATTCAGTCAAAAGGTGCACCACCCCTGGGCTAGGTTATGAAGACCTTTGAAGACCAAAAAAGAAGAGTTTCTATTTGATCCTGGAGGTAATAAAGAGCCACTGAGGCTCACGGAATGGAGGTGGGAGGGTGACCTGACCAGACCTACAAGTTAGAGAAAGTCATTAGCTAAGCAAAAGATAGATTAGAGAGAAAGTTAAAGCAGAGAAGCCTATTGGAAAACTAGTTTAGCCATCCAGGAAACAGGAGGTGAGGACCTGAAATAGGATGGCATCTATGTGAGTGGAGAGAAAGGGATTTATTTAGCCAGGACTTGATTAGAAACAGATGTTCTGAGAGTAGAAGGGACAAGATTTGGCATCTGATTGTACATGTAGGAGTAACGAAAATGAGAAGATGATAGTAGACAAAGCTCTGCATGACAGGGAAGATGGTGATACCCTCAACAATGAAGGCTGAGTTTACGTTGGAAGACAGAGTTCAGTTTTGGACATGTTGAACTTGACATGCTTGCAGGACATCGAGTTTGAGATGCCTAAAAGGCAGCAGCTGATGTGTTACTGTAGCTTAGAAGCAGGTGGAAGTGGTGCAAGGGGGGACGGGAATAAACATTTATTAAGCACCTACTCTGTGCCAGGTACTGTGCTAAGACCTTTTACAAATATTATCTCATATTATCCTCACAATGGCCTTGTGAAGTATGCTCTATTACTCCCACTATATATTTTAAGAAACTGAGGCAAACAGAAGTTAAATGATTTACACAGATTCACATAGCTTAGAAGTGTCAAAGGATGAATTTGAACTCAGGTCTTCTTGACTCCAGGTCGAGTGCTCAATCCACTACTACCTAAAAAGACTAAGAACATATGCATGTGTGTATACATGCACATGATTGTATACGTATATGTACATACTCATGTGTGCATATTGGTGTGTGCACATACACATGTAGATGTATGAGATTGCTTACATGTATATGTTTACATGCATATACACACATATATCAGCCATCTGCATAGACACAATAATTGATCCCATGGGAGCTAATGAGATAGTGTAAAGAATAAAGATAAAAGGGCCCAGGACAGAGCCATGGGCATCATTCACATTTAATAGATGTGACATGAATGAAGAGCCACTAAAGGAAACTGAGGAGAGGTCAGACAGGTCAGCCAAGAACAAGGAAAGAGCAGTGTCACAAAAACCAAGAGAGAAGACAATATTCAGAAGGAGAAGGCTATCAATGGTGTTGTGTTACAGAGAATACAGCTGGTCTCACCAGCTCCAGACACTAGAATAGGCCCTACACATGTACTAGATGGCCCTGAGAGAAGAAAAAGGCACAATTATCATGGAATTGTCCTATGTGAGAGGGAGTAAATTGGGCAGAACATCAGATGCGACTTCATTACTCTACTAACATCCTAACCCACAGATGTACCTCTCAAAATAAGCATCCATTTTATTTTCATTTCTGAAAAAATGACATAGAAAAAAGCAGTTTAGAGATGATCATGAATGCTGCTAAATGGTCTATGAGGGGAAATTAGGTATTGAAAAATCTAACAAAATCACAACCCATTCTGGGTTACCTTGTCAAATAGCAATGAAATCGTCCAGTTTACCAAAGGTGCTCAAGATGGACCCAGACAATCCATTGTGAACATCATTTAAAGCGCAAGCCCCCAAGGATGGGACAATTTCCACAAGCAGATCTGGTATGTTCCCATGATATCACAGTGATTTCCCCATGGTATCATTTCGACATTGTTCCCCCATTTCCCTTTGGAAAGACACAAAAAGGCCATCAGGCAGATATTTGGTTAACTTCTGTTCCAAACTTATTTAAGGAAGGTGTCCAGGCCAGGCATCTCTTCACTTCTCACCAGGCTACGCTCTGGACATCTTCATGTCCCCAGAAACCTCTTCAACCGGAAAGACCATGTTAGCCTGAGGAATTCACAGCTCAGAAGTAACCTAGGTTCCTGCAACTTTTCTCTCAGACTGGACGGCTCCTCTCAAAGCCTCCTTTTAAGGAGGGCACTCAAGTCATTCTCACAAGGCTACCTCCAGACTTTCCCAACCTTCCCTGTCCACCAGTCAATACCTTCCCTCCCTTCCCTTCCCCTTTTTCTGCTTCTCATTATGTGTCATCTCTCTCACTAAACTGTAAACTTTTTAAGAGCAGAGCCTTTCTTTTTGCTTATATTTGTATTCTCAGTCCTGAGCACAGTGCCTGGAACATAGTAAAAGCTTAAAAAACACTTGCTGACTGACCAACAGTGTTTTGTTCACAGTAAGCACTTGATAAATGCTTCCATTCATTCCCTCAGCCTCTCACTCGTTCATCCATTCATTCTAAAGTAACCCTATGATAGGGCTGTGTCCCTTTCGGACTTCCAAAACTTTGTGGGTGGTAAAGGTAGAAATTATGGAAATAAAATAAAGTAAGAGTCCCATTTCAGACTGCATCTGCACCAAGTATGAGAGTGAGCTCCTTTTGGATGTGACCGAATCATTCTATACTTAGTAAAGGATGAAAAAGAGGAGAGCAGCTCATTTGGGGCAGCTCAATAGCACAGTGGATAGAGAGTGCTAAGCCTGGAGTCAGGAAGAATTGAGTCCAAATCTAGCCTCAGACACTCTCTAACTGTATAACTTTGGGTAAGCTACTTAACTCTGTTTGCCTCAGTTTCTTCATCTGGAAAATGATCTGGAAAAGGAAATGGCAAACTACTACAGTGTCTTTGCCAAGAAAACCCCAGATAGGGTCACAAAGAGTCAGACACACCTGAAAAATGACTGAAACACCGTCATACATTTAGTATGATAGTGCAAACTACCCTACTTCTCTGTGTTCCCCTTCTGCACTTCCTTCTGCTCTCTTCTGTGTGTTTTTCATGCTTTTTTATGTCCTTTTCTTTGTTTTGTTATTTTGCATCACTCCCCTACCTAACAACTCTTCTGCCCCCAATAGGAGCCTTCCCTTGTAAGTAGAGTCAGGCAAAACAAATCAATACATTAGTCTAATCTGTAAGTATCTCTTTCTGTTTCATCACTTCTCTGCTAAGGAATCACATCTCATCATCAGTTATTTGAAGTTATAATGTGGGTCAATATGTTGATCTTTGTTTTAAAGTTGTTTTCATTTAAATTAGTGTAGTCCCTGTATAAATTGTATAAATTTTCCTGGTTCTGCTTACTTCGCTCTCTATTAGTTCATGTAAATCTTCACAAGTTTCTCCGAATCTGTCATATTCATCATTTTCTCATGGCACAATAATATTCCATTACATCCATATAATAAAATGTGTACAGTCATTTCCAAATTAAGGCTACTCCCTTTGTTTAGATTTCTTTACTACAAGAAAGAGTAGAACCATGAATATTTTTATATGTATAAATCCTAGGGTGCCGTGTTTTAGGAAGGACATTACCAAAAGAATGCTTTTCTAGAGGAAAGTGCCTAGGATGAGATAAGCACATGTAAGGACATAGATGGATATGTAATGTCATATTATACATACTTCCATTTACCAGTTCTTTCTCTGGATGTGAGTAGTATCTTTATGTGTTCTTTGTAGTTGACTTGGTCATTCAAAGGTGTTCTTAGAACCGTTTTGCTGTTACTGTGTACGGTGTTCCCTTTCGTTCTGCTCATTTCCTTCTTCATTATTTCATGCAAGTTTTTCCATGTTTTTCTAAAATCAACCAGTTCATTATTTCTCATAGTACAATAGTATTCCATCACAATCAAATGCCACAACTTGCTTAGTCATTTCCTAATTACCCAGTTGATGGGTATCCTCTCAGTTTCCAGTTCTTTGTCACCACAGAGAACTGTTATAAATATTTTACAACCAATAAGTTCTTTTCCTTTCCCTAATGCCCTTGGAAAGGTTATACATAGTTTAATAACTCTTTGGGCATACAAATTAAATGGTTTATCTAGCCATGCCAGTCCCTTGGCATGGGCTTCGAAAGAGACTTCCTAACCATGGAGCTCTCAAGGAAGGGAATCTGCTACCTGATGAGCCGAGGAACACAATGGGTGATGATGCAAAGTGATTCTCAGTATCAGCCTTGGCATTCAGACTGGCTACATGCAAGAGGGTTGTGACCTCGTAGATACCTCTCTCCAGATAACCCTGATGCCTGATGCAGATCTGGCCCAGTCATTGTGACAGAAATGCCACCATCTGTGCTGTAGTTCTGATGGTCTTGTCGATGCTTCCACTCGGGAGACCAACTGTGAACTGCCAAGATCTGGCATCACCCCCAACTTGGACCATCAAGATCATGAGAATCTGGGTCTTGGGAAGGCAAATCCTGAGACTTTTGCTCTTTGTTTTCCTTTGCATTCTGATACTTCTTCAGAAGACTGTTTCCATTGCTGCTGCTGCTGCTGCTGCTGCTGCTGCTGCTGCTGCTGCTGCTGCTGCTGCTGCTGCTGCTGCTGCTGCTGCTGCTGCTGCTGGTCATTGTGGTCATCATGGTAGTGGTGATTTTTCACATCTTCCTTTTCTTCCTTAGTTTTTCTTTTCCTCTTCCAGCACTGTTTATGCCCAAAATTAGGGTTGCCCAGGAATTGACCAAAGCCATCTAGGAGGTGAAAGATCTTCTCCACTCCCTTTAGGACCTTGGCTCCATGGGCTGATCTGTATTTGCCATGTGAGATAGTCTTCTCCTTCTGTAAGGCCTAGGTATCTCTGTGGTACCTGGTTTCTTACATTCTCTTCACTCCTATCCCTACTAACCAAAAAGTAGGTGGGAGAGTGTTCTTAAAAATCAAAAATTGTCCTGTTTCCACCTCTTGGACAGCCTGTTAAAGGGGAGAGGAGATGAGGGTACAAAGCCTGAAACTTTCTTCTCTCAGACCTTCCTTTCCTACCCACTCCTTGGCTGAATCCTGAAGCTGTGAGGGGGAGGGAGGAGGAAAGGAGGGAGAAAGGGAGAGGAGGGAAAAAAGGCAGTAAAGGGGAGGGGAGGGAAAGCACTCAGGTATGAGTGTCAGCCATACTAAAGATTACAATTCAGGTTCCATCTAGGAAGAAAAGATGTTCCTGAACTCTATTTAAAGATTCTCTGCCCTTTTTTATGAGTTCCACAAGGTTGTTAGTAAAAGTAAAATAAAACCAAGGTTGGTTCAATATTGGCCCTGGGTGATTTTTATAAATCACCAATGCCTAAGAAAGGAAAGTTTCAGTATTTGAGGCCTGAGGAGTTCCACCCCCTGAGTCTGCACTGCTGCATGCATTTAAAATTATACACAATAAGTACACTTGTCTGAGATCATGTGTTGATGAGAAAAGACAATCAGGATTCTTTAAAGCAAGCAGAGAGTAGATTATAAAGGCTTTCTTTAGACAGCAAGTGTACAGGTTCAGAGGGAACGCATGTTGAAGAAATAACTTTTGATGGGCTTCTCTAGGATCCCTGAAGATGCAGGCAGCATTCCTTTTTCATACAATGGAACTCTGAAGCCAGCCAAGAGTGTCCTCTCAGTTTCTTTGGCACTGTCCCTGGCCTGACTGTGTCTCCTTCTTCTCAATTTTATCTGTGTCCCTCAAATTTCCCACTAGGCTAAGTAAAATTCTCCACAGTCTCCTGGCCTTGGGTAGGAAACCCAGCATACTTCAAGTCCCAGAAGACTTAGCAAAGCATCTACCTACACCTTTTGACTTTGGGTCAGGGGTTGGGGAACAGAGAAACGAAGGCAGAGGGTATGGTACTTTGTAAAGGTATTGAAACTTTTCTCAAAATTTAATTGGTTCACGAAACTTCAGTTTAGGCCATTGATATAACTTCCTAGAGACCTAAGGGCAAAGTCACCAGCCTCCCTTTCTCCACCAGAGCCATCTGGGGTCAGTGGCCTGATATGCATCAGGATGACCAGAGATGGCCCAGGATGCAGTTGGAGACCCTGGCCATTTTAGGCTAAGTTCTTACCACATTCTCACTTTAAGTGAGATACACCCATTCAATGAATAGGCTTCATAAAGTAGTTACTCAGGGGATGACCCCTTTTAATAAAATTTTTTAAAACTCCAACTGGGAGGGGAAGACCCTCAGGGTTCCTGGGTAAAAGAGAAACAGTTTCTATTTAGTATTTCAGCACCTACTATGTTGAAGATAGAGGTGGCTAGGTAAATACAATACCAGACCTGGAGTCAGGAAGACTCTTCAACCTAAGTTCAAATCTGGCCTCAGACACTAGCTATGGGACCCTGGGTAGGCCACTTTACCTTGTTTGCCTCCATTTTCTCATCTCCAAAATGAGCTGGAGAAGGAAATAGCAAACCACTCCAGTATCCTTACCAAGAAAACCCCAAATGGGATCACAAAGAGTAGGACATGACTGAAATGACTGAATAACAGCAATATTAAAGACTTTGCACTGGAATCTTGCATTTCATTTTAGGAAAGAAATACTGGGCACAGTGTGAGAAAAATCATGATTACATAATTCCAAAAATGAAGAACATGGGAAAACAGCTAAAGAAACTAGAGTGACTACATAGATACTCTTTGATGAACTCAGACACATATAGATTATAGAAGGAATAGCACATGACCAAGGATGAAGCCAAAGGAATGCTTTAAAACAAAAGCCCAAAATAATAGTATCAGAGAAGTTAAATTCAAATGGGTAAAGTTTTTGAAAAATTTTGAAGAAAAGGAAAAACAGGACAAGAAAAACAGAATAGAAACAGATCCATTGCTTAAAGAAGATTTTATAATTATAGTAAACCAGATAGTGAATGCAGAGCTATGTCCAATTTGCTTCTACCTTCTCCATTAAGGAACATGATATTCACAGGATCATTAACTTAGAACTGGAAAGGAGTTAATTAGCTATCTATTAGTCTGATTCCCTAATTTCAGAAGAAGGTACTGGGCACAGAAGTGAAATGACCTGCCCAAGGTCACCTAGATAAAATCAGTGGCAGAGCAGGTATTTGGACTGAGATCCTCTGATGATGCCAAATGCAATATTCCTCCTGCTTCGCTATGCTGTTGATTGTGTGATTTGAGGACCGACGGGGGTAAAGAAGAGACATTTATCACCAAAAAGTTGGTTACCAAGTGATGAATTATTTTGGTCATGTTTAAACTAACTCATGAAACCTTCTAAGGACCATAGAATCCATCTAATGAAATCCCCCTATTTGATAGATAAAAAAACTGAGGCCCAGGAAAGGCAAATGCTTTGAGACTTAAACCCTCACTAATAGGCCAGTATTATTTCTACTTTTTGTTGTTGTTCAGTCATGTCTAACTCCCCATTTGTAGTTTTCTGGGCAAAGAAAGTTCTCCATTTCCTTCTCCGGCTCATCTTACAGATGAGGAAACTGAGGCAAACAAGTTTGAATGACTTGTCCAGGGTAACACAGTTAGTGTCTGAGGCCAGATTTGAACTCAGGGAAATGAGTCTTCCTGACCCCAGACCTGGTGTTCTATCCACTATACCACCTAGCTGCCCCCCAGTTATCTCTACTATCCCTCAATGGGCCATCACCAGGTGTCCTGACATGTCTTTCCACTGGACTCTAATGACTGGAGGAGAGAGAGGCTGATGGTTTTGCACAGCCCTGCCTCACTTAAATCCAAATCACTTGCAAGTCAAGATGTCATCCTCCTAATGTCATTGATTGTCTTTGTGAACAAATGGCAAACAGCATTTTTTCTTACTCATTCCCAACTTCCTTTCAAAACCACCTACTCCTCCCATATTTTAAGGCTGGCACTTCATGCTAAGCAGTCAATGATCCACTGATTTAGAATAGTCTTGAAGGCTTATGCGTGCTTATTACATGTGTATATGTAGATACACATCTTTGTATATACAGGCATGCATGTCAACATATACATATGTGCCACCTGTGTGTTTATGCTTTTTTTAGACTATAAATTCTGAACCCAGGACAGTCTTCACTGGAGCTCTTCATGAAAAGTGGAAGCCAAAATATCTCTAAGCACACAGAATGTACTTAAAAAGAAATACTTGTGAGTGACTGGCCACTGACCTGTTGGAAACATTTTCCCTACCATTCAGTGGCACACAGTGGCTGCTTTAGACACTGGATGTCCCAGAAAGAGACATCAGACATTGTTGTGTCTTAGACTGGAAGCTCTCAGAGGGTAGGGATGACCCCAGGTTCTTCTCTACATACACTATATCTAGCACAATGCTAGCAGTCTCCTCCAGCTGATCTGTCCCGTGCTCATAGACTTCCCAGTGAGAGGAGTCATAGGACTTGGGGCTTTGTTCAAATTGGAAAGAAATAATTCAAAGAGGAGAATGAACCCTAAGTCAAGAAGAGGAAAAAGGAAAAGAATATCTAGCTGTTTGAAGTGAGTTCAAGATTCTAGCTCCAGAAAAGTTACAATGTAGGATAGTAAAGGAACTTATAGATTGTGATCTCAGCACTAAAACTGATAACTCATGAAAAAATCAGTGAGAATGTGAGAGTTGTTGAAAGCAATACCCCTATTTCCAAAAAGACCAAAAAAGAAACTCAAAATTGTTTTTTAAAACTTTTAAAAATTGTTTTAACATGTAATTGGGGAAAAAAATAAAACCTACTTAAAAAAATGTTAAACACCAAAAGGGCATCTTACAGAAACCACAGAGGCTATGTATTGGGAAATGTTCTCTGATTAAAACAAAGACTGCATGACGTGCTTTTAAGTTTGATCTCCATTATTAACATTTTCTCCATCCCTTTCTTAAGTCTAGAGTGACAATCAACCAAACAGTCAAGCCCTGATTTAAAGCATTTGCTGTTTTCTGAGGTGTGAATGTTTATTATACTTAAAATGAGTGAAGCACACCCCTGCCACTGACTTGCATTTTAATGTCAATGAATCCTCAACAAAATTCTTCAACAGATTATGAAATAAATATCTTGTGAGTAGTTGGAAATGAATACGGTGATCATTAGGTGCCAGCATGGGTTCAGGAAGAACAAGTCATGCCAAACCACTTTGCCATAGTGTTACTGGACATGAAAGTCAAGAAAAGTGCCATCCAAATAGTCTGCCCTGATTTCAGCAAGGAATTTAACAAAGACTTTCATGGTACATTATGGGTCCACTCAGTGGGCTCATCACTGTTTGGACAATGGTAGCCAGTGAGTCCAGCTGATTAATGGATTGTTATCAGCTTAGAGAGAGGATAATAGAGACCTGACGCAGGACTCCAGCCTTGATCCTTTCAGAGTCATCATTTAATGAGCAGCATGGTTGAAGTTAAAGCATAAAAATTAAAGTAGAGAGCTAATATGATAATTTATGGCATAAATATTTCAAACTTTGTCAGATCCCTGAAATACTGGATGGAAATGAATATGGTGAAATTAAATAAAGATCAGAATAATTTCCATGTTTATGTTCCAAATGGAAGGCACTAGACTGGAAAGTCAGGAATGCTGGCTTTGGATTCCAATTCTGCCATAAACTAACTTTAGGAATTCAGAAATGTCCCTATGCCTCACTTGCCTTGATTTTCTCAGCTACAAAAAGAGAGGGAATTGGACTAAATGATCCCTAATATCCCTTTCTACACTTGATCTCTGATTCTAAATAAAATGCTTAAGATGCTTGGCTTAAATAAACTTCAAAAGTGTAAAAAAAAAATGTGAAAGGGATGGCATGGTAGTACTAGTATATGTTAAAAAAAAAAAAACTTCAGATTTTAGTGGCCCACAGACCCCATATGAACTTGTTGTATAGGTGCTAAGTAAGTTAATATAAATGGAAGTTGTGTTTCTGGAAATATGGTATCTACATCCCAGGAAGTACTAGACTTATAACAGTCTATACTAATCAGATCACATCTGGAATATCATGCTGAATATTCCATTTTAGGAGGGAATATTGAAGAACTGGAATGAATCCAGAAGAAACCAGCCTGGAAGGAAATTGAAGCTATTCCACAAGAGGAGCAGATGAAGATATTTAGAGATATTTAGCTGTTCAAGAGACTTAGAAGGACCTGATAATTTGTCTTCACGTATTTGAAGTTCTGTCGCATGGAAGAGGGATTAGATTTCCTCTGCATGGCCCCAAAGGGCATTCTTACATTGGGTAGGAAATTGGATGAGAGGATCTCTAAAGTCCCCTCCAGTTCTAAGAGACTATGATTTTGTGACTCCCAAAGTTCAACAGGATTGACCCCAGAAGGCTTATTCTACAAATCTATGAGAAAACACCTCTTCTCTGGTGGCTTATTTCCCCCAAGCCTGAAGAATCAGAAAAGCTGGTCAGGACCTAGGAATGCATCCTGCTTCTGCCAAGTTTCAGGCTGCCTCCTAGGTTGTTTTGTTTTGTTTTGTTTTCAAAGGATAAACGTATTTTATAGAGAAATAGATTGTACAGTAATGAAAAGGGGGAGAGGGCATATTTCTCAGGGCCCACATTTTATCTAAAGAGGCCATGATTTGACATCCCCAGGTAGAATATGGAATTATGACCTCAGAACTGACTTTAGGTGTTTCTGATGCTCCCTTGGATGATTGCTTCTATAACTTACAGAGACAGCTAAGCGTTTGTATTCAGGTGATCACATAAATTAATATCCATATGTGAAAATGATTTGCTGAGAGCAGAGCCTACTTTAAGAATACATTCTCTGTAATGTTCTGTTCTCTGTAATGTTCCCTGAACCTGAAGAAATATGCTTATATGTTTCACTGTGTCTGAAATGCCGTTGTAATGTTTCACATGGGTTCTTAAGTAAAATACAGCATTTAAAAGGTTACCTCTTTAAAGTGGTTAAGATACGTATGTTGTTTTCAGTCATAATGTCTTTAGGGGAGGATGGAGCACATTGATAAAAACAGTCCATGCTTTATAATTTAATGTGTGGCTCCTCAAGGGATTGTTTTGACCCAAAGCTCTAATTATATGTGTAGCCGTCAAGTTTTGCTACTTTTCGTGCCTGCCAAAAGCTTTCCTTTTTCTATGAGACAAGAGATGGAATTATTTGTTTATTTTTACTAAATCTCCAGCACCACGACAAAAACATCACCATCCTCAACAAACACATATTGTGAAAGTAGCCCATCTGCTCTGTTCAGGGGTAGAAGACTCTCATCTCTACCCTGGAGGGACTTAAAAATCTAGCTGGAAGACAAAACCAACATTGAGAAAAACAAATAATTATGGCAAGTACCATATGCTAGCTTAGGGTAAGGACAAGGACAAGTGCTACAGATGCCAAAAGATACAACAGAAGAGTAAGGGAACCCCAAAACTACCTACTTCGACTAAGGTATCTGCGCTTGTTTCATATTCGATCAGCTGCCCCCAGTAGAAAGAGAAAGGACTGTTTTTCCATGCCCAGCACTTCTCCTAGAATTTCTAGGATGAGAGATTGGGGATTTGGAATGGAACTTAAGATTTCACTGTTACAGGGGTGCCCTAAGAAGAAGTTAACAACAATGACCCCAACAATGCATATCCAACACTTCTTGGTTCACAACTTACAGTCTTAAAAAAGTTCCCTGGGGACATGGAGAGATCAATGGGCTATGTCACCCAATGTGACATAGCCCATATGGGTCAAAGATGAGACTTGAATTCAGGTACTTCTGATTCTAACCATGGTTCTCTGTCTACCATGCCACATGTCCTGGAACATAGTAGGTGCTTAATAAAAGCTTGCGGAATTTAATTGAAAGTAGAGTTCACACTCCTGTATTCATAAATCTAAAATATGAAAGAGCAACCAAAGGGTTCTCCACTGAATATGTTATCCCTTGTATAGCCTTCTTCTGACAGGTTGCTAGAGACCCTACTCATCTTGGTGTCGGATGGACTTGTAACTTTCCCAGGTGATAAATGCCAAGTATGAATTTGGGAGAAAATTGAACTATTTTGTGGGAAGAAGTAGCTACAGACTGAGCACCATCCTTTCTTTCCTATTAGCTGAACAAGGTGAGTCAAACAGCTTCATTTCAAACTTGTCGGACTTGACAAGACTTTGAGATCCTGACTTTTCTCTTTTCTTTCTTTTTTAAGAGTTAGGTTCCTTGAGCACCAAGCAGGCTTTCTCAATCTGTCTCTTCCAGTGGATTTCTCCACACCCTCACACCCTTCCAGTCGGATTGGCATACTTACAATTCCCTGTAGACCCCATTCAATTTCTCATCTCCTCTTCCAAATCATTCCCACTTCACCTCTTTGTCTTGGGGATTCCTTGATTTGGCTCAGCTAAAACTCACCTGCTACTCACAAGACCCTTTTCAATCTCCCTAAATCAGTACCATCATCATCCCCTTCAGCCTCTCTCCCCATATCTCCCTCTCCACCCCACACCAAACACACTCGTCCAGTTTCCAGGAAAAGCACTTTGTTACCTGTGCTCTTCATGATTTCTTCCTGCAGAACTAATCTCTTTGAGGGAAGAAAGTGTTTGATTTTTGTCTCTATCCCTAGCACCTAACCCACAGCTTTGCCCATTATAGCAATAAATGAATGAATTCAACAAACATTTATTTAGGCCAGCCTGCTTGTATAAGATACCATGTCTTTAAGAAGTGAGTTAAGAGTTGGATCCTTTAATTAAAAAGAAAACAAAACAGAAAAATCAAGCTGGGAGGGGAAGACCCTCATGGTTGCTGTTTCAAAGAAAAACAGTTACCGCTGACATTCACTCTAAATTCACTAATTCTAAATTTCCTATTCAGGTCTATTCCCTGAATGTGTATTACCTCATTTTAGATGAGTACCTGAAAAGGCCTTAGCCTAAAAGGGCAAGGGTCTCCCGTGACATCCTGGGTCATCTCCAGTCATCCTGATGAATATCTGGCCACTGGACCCAGATGGCTCTGGAGGAGAAGGTGAGACTGGTGACCTTGTACAGCCCTCCCTCAAATCAAAGTCAACTGCAAGTTATGTCATCATCTCCCTGATGTCACGGTCCTCTTGGAAAATGAAGGACAAACACAACAATAAGGTATCATGTTAGATATTAGGTGTTAGATGAGGGTAATATAAAGATAGCCATTATCCTCAAGGAGTTTACATTCTAAAGGTCAAACCATGGTGGGAAACGAATTTGAATTTTGTAAAAAAAAAAAAAAATCACTACCCTTTATCTGATAGGTATCTATATATTGATGGCTTTTTTTTAAGGGAACTTAGCAATCCTTTTTTGGGAGCAAGCTATATTGAAACTTCATTGAAGAGATTTTCCTTGGAACTCCACAGAGAAAGGCAATGACATCCTTGGCAGCAGACTCATCTAGGACTAGACTCAATTTATTTGAATCATTGTAGGAGGAGAATAGTCACGAGGTACAAAGCTACAAAATTGTTTACACCTTTTGATCCATGGATCTCGTTATTAAGTTTATACCATCCCTTCTATCTCACAAGGAGTCTGACTGCAAGAAAAGATGCCACTACAAAAACATTCCTACTAGCATTATTTTTAATAAAAAATTGGTATGTGTTCAATGATTGGGAAATATCTGGACAAATTATGGTATATGAATGTGATAGAATATTAGTGCTCAAGAAGGAAGGACAATATAAAACGGGAATATGGGATGACCTAGATGAAATGAGGCAAAGTCAAAAAGAAGGCAGGCAAACAACACTGTACAATAGCTACAACTACATAAATGAAAACCATTTCAAAAGCAAGAAATCTCAGGTTAAAAACAATGAACACATTGGTTCTAATTTTTAACAAACAGCAAAGCATTACAATGTGAAATCAAATTGCTATCCTTTACAACCACTCTTTTAAAAATATTTTTTCTTTTAGTTTAAACTTGATACTTTTGATACAATGGGACCTCTCCAACAAATACCAAACAACCAATGCCCACAAAGTATAGTGCCCTGAAACAAATAAACCTAAAAGTATCTAGGACAGATACCACTTTCTACTTTTATTTTATACAAATTAGCAGAAAGGGTAAATGGGCTCAATCACATACTGTTTTGATGAACTATTTGGGGAAACTATGTTTTATGGGGAGATAACTGTTACTTAAATGACATTTGTAATCCATGTTGAAACAAAATGCATCAGATTTGGATTTTTTTTTAAGAGTAAGGTTCCTTGAGCACCAAGTAGGCTTTCTCAATCTGTCTCTTCCAATAGATTTCTCCACACACTCATATCTTTCCAGTCAGATTGGCAAACCTGCAATTCCCCATAGATTTCATTCAATCTCTCATCTCTGCTTCCACAACACTCCCACCTCACCTCTTTGCTTTGGAGTCCCTTGATTTAACTCAGTTAAAACTCACCTGCTATTCACAAGGCCTTTTTTAATCTCCCTAAACCAGTACCATCATCATCCCCTTCAGCCTTCTTTCCCATATTCCCCCCCCCCCCCGCCACGCCAAACATACCCATCCAATTTCCAGGAAAAGTCCTTTGTTACCTGGGCTCTTCATGATTTCCTCCTGTAGAACTATTCTCTTTGAGGGAAAAAAGTGTTTCATTTTTGTCTATATCCCTAGCACCTAACCCACAGCCTTGCCCATTATAGCAACAAATTTCTCCTTCTCAGACTTCCACAGCAATTGAAGGTCAAACCTGAAGGGAAAAAAAGTTATCCCTCCCATATTGTTGGGATTAGGAGCACCATGCCCCTGAAATCTTGAAAATCAGAGTGAAATTTTTGGCCTACCCAACATATCAGAGAAGTTCGAATTTTTCCTTTTTTTAAAAAAAAGGTGTTTATAGTACCTTATGGTAAAATTTGGTTTAAGTATTTTGTCATAGGCTCTGTGTCATATGCTGTCCTTCGATGCCTTCTGTGGTTTCTGCAAAACTCCCCCCAAATTCCATTTAATTTCTTATGCCAACCAGCAATATATAAAAGCCTTGATGGGGAAAGTCTCAATGTGGAATGGAAGGAAAAGAGTATCTTTCTCAGTGTTCAGAGAGACAGGTGCCCTTTCTCTCCTGGTTTTTAATGTTCCCTAAGACTTAGGAACACACCTAAGTCCGGTGCTCCATTCTACAATCCTTTCTCTTTCATAGACTTTTACAACCTAAAATAGAAAAAGAATCAAAAAAAGGACAGTACATAACCTCTCCTGGTCATCCCAATCAAACAAATTTCATATAGAAAATTCCTACTTTCTCCTCTACAAAGGATACAAAAGAAACTATTTTGGGAAGGGTAAGACTGTATCCTTCAAGCCCCTACTTGTAATCAATCACTCATTACCATCATTTTTCTTTCACAACATGGTTAATATGGAATTACATTTTGCATTACTTACTGTCTCAGGGATTTTTTAAAAAATGATTATTAAAAACTATGTTTTTCATGCAATTGGGAAAATAAATGTTATTTTAAAAGACCAACATTGGGCTATTCCTCTCCACTGTTCAATATTCTACTATAAGAAATGGGAATAAAAATTATTTTCCACTAAGGAAGTACAATAAAGTGTATAAGAAAGTGGCATCTGCGACCCAGTGAAATACCTCCCTCTCATAGGAGATCAAATCAACTGGGTATAGTCCTAGATGAGTCTGATGCTAAAGAGGGAGGATCAGGCTTCCCTTGAACACTCTTAGTCACCCTGGAGTTTCAAGGAAAATTCCTTAACTGAAGCTTTAATACAGCTCATGACTAGGGTTTCCCTAAAAAAGATTTACAAGAGCATCTTTAAGAAAAGTCCTCAATATATAAACACATATCAAGTATAGGGTAGCTATTTATTTCCTCTGCCACAAAAGAAATTTTGAAAATACAAGATTATAACACTTCATAAATAGTTATCATTAACTATTGGTAATTATTATTATTTTTGACACAGGACTATATAAGTGACCAAAAGAAATTAAGTGATAAAAAATGAAATAAAAGTTCTGGAAGAAAGAATTAGAAGAGGAATCAATAGTTCAGAAGGGAAAGTAGTAAGCCCTAACCAAGAAAGACTTCTTAGAAATTAGAATAGACCAAAAGAAATCAATAGGTTCACAAGACAGCAAGATATTTTATAAGAAAATCAAAAGATTTTTTAAAATACAAGAAAATGCAAGATAACTGATATTTTAAAAACTACTTTGATAAATAGGTCAAGTACACAGAACAGAGCCCAAAGAACTTCAAAATTATAACCAAGCAATAAGATGGTTTTAAAAGTAATCTACAAATATAGAGATGTAGATATGTGTGTGTGTTTTTAAGCAAGCAATATAAAATGGATTATCAGTTACATATAAAACCCTATTTTGGCCTTCTATTGTTTTATTTTCAATGTTTGTTCTGAATAAGAAAACAATTTTTAAAGAAAATAAGAGAGATACCAAAGAGCTAAGGAATGGCAAAATGTATGATTTCAAAAAGAAAAAAGGGAGAGAGAATGTAAGCAGAGTCTGCAAACCATAAGCCTTATAAAGCTTGAAACAGATTCCTGGGACAATCTTAAAACATTATCAAAGAGATTGTGAACATCTTTAAAAGAATAATTAAGACCCATCTTAACTTCATCAAATATAAATGCATTATCTCTTTCTGTGATAGCAAAGAATTAGAAATTGGGGGGACGTCTATCACTTGGGGAATGACTGGACAAGTTGTAGTATATGAATATAATGGAATACTACCGCTCTATAAGAAATTATGAGTGAGTACTTTCAGAAAAACCTGGAAAGAATTACATGAACTGATGAATGCTGAGTGAAGTAAGTAGAACCAGAACATTGTGCACAGCAAAAGCAAAACTGTTTGATGGCCAGCATTTAAATACTCAGCTCTTCTCAACAGTGCAATGATCCAAGGCAGTTCCAAAAGATTCATGATAGAAAATGCTATCCATATCCAGAGAAGGAACTATGGAGCCTGAATGCAGCTCAAACATACTACTTTCTCTTTTTTGTTGCTATTTTTTCTTTCTTGTGATTTTTCCCTTTTGTTATGATTCTTCTTTTACAACATGATGAATGTGGAATTTTGTTTAATATGATTGTACATGTATAGCCTATATCAGATTGCATGCCGTCTTGGGAGGCGGGGAGGGAGAGAGAAAAAAATTGAGGACTTGAAATATTATAAAAGTAAATGTTTATAACTATCTTTACATGTAACTGGAAAAAATAAAATATTATTAAGTGGAAAAAAATAAATGCATTGGTCACTGAGTTGTACATAATACTCAGTTTCATGTACAAATCTTTTTCTGTTCTACTTTGCACATAAAATATTTATTTTATTTGCTGCTAATTCAGTTTAGAATTTTTAAAAGTTTTTTTAAAGCAATTAATCAATAGACATTTTTTAAGCACCTACTAGGTGCCAGGCACTGTGCTAAGTGTTAGTGAAACAAATAAAATTAAAAAGTAATCCAGTTTTCTAGCCAAGCCTGGAATATGTTACATGATACTCACCTAACTGGTGGAGAGAATGCTGATATATTGCTTTGTGTCCATATGAGGGGTGAAGTTGGCATGAAAGTTTTGAAGAGAGACTTTCACTTCTTTGACAGGAATATTTTAAGACTCTTCAGAAACCAACTCCAGGGAAGAGAAAAGAAGGAATATCTTATAGGGCAAGCTGGCTGCCAAAAATGTCACTGATTTCCAGCTTGCCTCACTGGATACTTTGGAGAATTTTCTATTGGAGTCTTCCTCAAGGCCTTTCTTTCTTGGTTAAGCTGAGATATCTCAATCTCCGAAGGACAGCTCATTCAGTTTTAAGTATTTCCTCATATAGTCTCATCTGCACAATTTCTCTGATTTCTGTTTGCCATCTTCTTCAATAAACAGATTTACTCATTATTCAATATTTGTGATGGTCTTTTGAATAACTAACGTTTGGTGACAAAAGTCAAACCTGTGGTTGTAGTTCAGAATAATCCTCTCTGCTTTAAGAAAATGGAAGCACCTAGGGACAATAACAGTTTGAGAATTTAACCAAAACCATGATTCTAGGTCAGTAAAATTGAGGGGGCAAATAGATATTATTTCATTCTAGTAACCCTGCCTCAGAGGCTGAAAACAGGGCAGCTAGCCTTATGACTTCTTCTCACATTCCCCTTAAAGCAAGAATCTAAGTCTCCCTCGGACAGGAGTGGGCAGAATTCCAGAGATGTCTATTAATGCCTCTCTCAAGCTGCATTTGGACAAACCATGTGGATATATATAACCTACATAAAAAGCACACATCTTACAAATAAAACAATCATTACTCACAAGGAGCCTACATTCTAAAGAATGAGACAACAGGGACATACATAAGTGTATATAGAACAAATATCAAAAAAAGAAAATCAACAAAAACAGTTAAGTAGAAGATAATTTGGATGGTAGGGTACTAACAGTCTCCTTACCTCCAAGAAAGGGTTTGTGTAGAAGGCAGTGCGTGAGTTGAGCATTGAAGGAAAAGGGGCATTGTATTAAGCAGAAGTAAAAAGGAAGTTCAATCCAGGCGTGGTGAATGGCTAATGAGAAGCAAAAGGAAATGGAGTGTCTTGAGTACAAAACAGGTCAGTGTGGACAGATTGTATGTATGGGAGCATGGGAGGAAGAATAACATACAATGAAGCTGGAAAGATAAGTTGAGAATAGGTTGTGAATTGTTTTAAAAGCTAAACAAAAGCTTATGAATTAATTTTTAATTATGTATTTACTGTGTGACAGTCATGATTCTACACACATTACAAAAAATCAGAGCTTACATACATGATGGAGTGGTGGCTGAGAGGTGTTTTGACTGGTGAAGTCAAAGGGACAGTAAATGGAGTCATGGAACAATCAAAAGATATGTCCTTTCCCAGAAAGGTAGTGCTGATTATTGTTCCCAGAGTAAGCCATGAAAGAGGCTGAGTGATGGCAAGGGAGCAGCAGTGAGGTGGATCTGAGTTGTAAAATTGTTAAGGCTCACCAAGCAGAAGCCCAGGGCCCCAGGATGGGAGGTGAAGTGTCTGGCCAGAAGTGAAAGATAGTTGCAGGGGGATAGCTCTGTTAGACTAGATGTGATAACCATCTCATGCCAAAGCAATATTTGTCATTTAGTGGTCCAAGAACCCTTAAGGGATTCACACCAAAAATCCTTTGATGAAGCCTTGAAGAATAAATAACCACCCAATTATATTAGAAACATATTTTTCCTTTGTGACAAATATATTGCCCAGTTAGCTCACAAATGTTTTCCTTTGTGCATATCTGAAGCATTATACTGCAGGAATTAAAAACAATCACAAGCATGTGCACAACTTGAGTGTTTGTGCAGCAATTACATCAAACTCTGATTGACTTTAAACATCTCAACTTGTCATCAAATTGTTTCCAAACTACCACAAGCGTTCAACACTTAAGTGCAAACTGAGTTCCAATGGATGATCAGACACTTCCCCTCATTTGTATTCTGTACAGCACCAAAGGAGTTCCCCCATTCCCCTCTGTTACTTTGTAATAGTATCTCATCAGTTGTGTAATCACATAATCAAGATGTTACAATGTTATTATGAATAGCTTCCATTTTTATACCACAAATGTCAAGCTGTTTGAAAATCATGATCACTGGACATGCTCATTACAAGGTATACTGAACCAATCACAGACCATTAAAAATGTTCTACAGAAACAAATTTTGTATTGTCTCTCATTGCATTATTAAGGCTATTTTCTGATTTAAACTTTTCCTCCACTCATTTTACTATTCTTCTATCTGGAAGATTTTTAAATGAGCTGATTGCAATACTGGTTGGTCATTCAGTAAAATTTCTGGGAAAGTAGAGTTGGTACGCCAGTTGTAAAAGAGAAGAAAGTTATATGGGAAGAGATTCTTTTCTTTTGAAGCTTAGTTTACATATAAACACTGTTAAAAAATGAAGCAATACATACAATTGAATTTACATTTATCATTTACTACAGTGTTTGTCATTAGCCAATAGAAAAATAAGCATGTCATAATCAACAATTCACTTTCATTGGTTGGTTAGCTAGCTGTAAGTTTAAAAATTAATTTCTCTCTCTCAGCAAGGGAGCTTGTAAAAATTCTCCTGCCATTTCATGCCACGTATTTGTGTGAGCAAGCATTTTCATTTTATTCTTGTTTTAAGTCAAAACACAGGCATAAACTTAATGAAGAACCAGATTTAAGACTGTGTTTGTCTGGCATTGAGTCAAATATTGACAATCTTTATTCAAATTTAAAATTCCAACATCAAAATTAAGTTTACATATGATAATTATACTGTTAAACATCTAAGTCATGACTCAAATTTTTAAAATAAAGAACCCCTATAGATAATAATAATCATATAAGATCTTGCTGGATTATATCTCTTAATTCTAAGAGAATGTCCCATATAACGTATTCATAAATTTATAATTAGTTTCATAATTTTTTATTTGGTTTTCATAATTATAGATAGAAAATTTTTGTTTTACAATTACAAATTTTAACTTGAAGCTTTTGGAGGCAAAAGTCATGATTGTAGTCATTGTAAGCAATTAATGAATAAATCTACAAGAATGTTGGGAATATTTGAAAATAGTTTAGAACCAAAAATATTGGGAATCATTGTGCCAAAATAACTTTTTTTTTAATGGGATGGTAGATCAGGGAAATGTGTAAGCATACTTGACTCACTTTTTAGCAAAGTATTTCATAAAGCAACTCATTCTATTCTTATGTATCAGCCAGAGAGATGTAGGATAGATGTCATTGTCAGGTGGATTTCCAACTCATTGTGCCAGCTAGGTGGTACAGTGGAAAGAGCACTGGTCCTTGAGCCAACTGTTTCTAGTTGTGGTACTTGAGTTCAAATTTAGTCTCACACACCTGACCCTTACTAGTTGTGTGACCCTGGGCAAGTCACTTAACCCCAATTGTCTCAAAAAAATATAGTTCAACATCAACTTTGAAAGACATGTCTAGTGGAATGTTTTAGAGATTATTAAATAAAGGCATCAAAACCATATTTATCCTTGATAATGGCATATTCAACAACAGACTAGGATCTAGAGAGATTTCAACAGTCTAGAAAGATTTCAACAGGTTAAGACCTTGAGAATGAAACAGTAGGAATAAATGTAAAGACCTCCATGGGTTCAAACAATCAAATTCCTAAATATGAGATTTGGGAGATATGGCTACTCAAATGAAAAAGGACTAGGGTTTTTAGTGGATTATATGCTGAATATGAGTCAATAATATCATAAAGAAGCCAAGGAAAACCCTCATGTAAACAGTCTGCATTAAGAGAAGCACAGCATACAAGTTTAGAGAAGCAATAATGTTTCTGTAGAGTGCCCTGATCATATCATGTCTAGGGTATTTTCTTCAGTTCTAGGCACCATATTTTAGGATAAGGTTGAGAATGGCCAAAGAAGAACAACCAAGATGGTAAAAAGCCTTGAAATAATGGTATATAAGGAGAGGTGGAAGGAACTAGGAATATTTAACCTGAAAAGAACTTTTCAAGAGGCACAGTAGCTATTTTCAAGTATCTGAAACGTAGTCTTGTGATGGAGAAATTAGACATGTTCTGCTTGGCCTGAGAGAGCAAAATTTGGAACAGTGTCAGGAAGTTGCAAGGATAGGAGATTTTGGCTTGATAGAAGGAAAAAGTTTCTAATAATTAAAGCTTATCCAAAAGAGGAACAAGTTGCCCTGGAAAGTAGTAGTAGGTTTCCTTTTACTAGAAGGAAAGACCAGATGATCATTTGTCAGATATGTTCTTTGAATTCAGGTTAGACTGGTTGACTTCCAAGGTCTCTTCTAATTCTTGAAATTCAGTGAATTTTTTCTAGTTGCCTCACATACTTAATAACTGGTGCACTAAAATACACACAAATAGAAAAAATTAGCCAGCTTCCGATAAAAAACAAAAAACAGCTATCTCGCCAATGAGACACCTCAAAGATCTAAAACACAGAGATCTAGTCCTCATAATTAGATATGTTACCAGTTTATTCCCCAAGAAGGTTAGGTTTTCCCTTTCTGTAAAAACAAAAAAGGAAAATATGGCACTGCTCCTTACTTGTCTTTGATCTTTTGGGTTTTCTTTGAAGATTCTAGCAGTTACATTTCTCAGAAACTTGGGGACACGCTTAGTAGATTTATGGAGGCAACAAAGCCATATCAGATAAGGCTAGTTTGGTGGATATTGTAACACTCTATTATTATTTTTTTTTGTTAAACAATAGGATATATTGAAAACACCAAATATCTGCAGGCCTTAAATGGTTCAGAAGGAATATCTTGCATACTCAAAGCTTTCTGAAACTTAAACCGAGAGGAAGATAGAAAAATTTCTAACACTATCCTTCAGGGATTGATTGGGCTACCTATGAGAATGCAGAAAGAATAAAACATAAAAGGACTAAGTAGTTCATTTATTAAGCCTTCCAAAGTGCTAGAATATCACTTATATTTGAAAATGTCATATTCCAGGAAAAGAGTTAATGCATTAAAAACATTAATAGATAAACCCCATTCTCACCTACATTCCTTCACTCTGGTTATGAATGGTTTTCATTATCATCATATATTGGGCAGATATTTTCAAGCACTGGAGAGTTTGTTACAAACTACAGAAAGTAATTCCTCATTTTACAAATTCTGAATTTCAAGTTTTCTGATGGGCCAATTTAGTGGCGGTGATCAATGGATTAAAATTCAGGATCTTTGATACTCAGTCTAGGATGCTACATATATTACTTTCCTTTCCATTTGTGTCTGGACCACTTCCCAAAGTTCTAGCATTGCAGGGTTCATTCAGCAAAAACCAAGAGCAGAAGTTCCGCACATATCTGGTCAGTACAAAGATTGTGTCACCTTCCTGTCTCGTGGTTGAACCAGATGGAAGCTTCAGACTGAGTTGAAAAGTTTAGCCCAACCTTTCCTTGTCGAGATCACATGCCCTCTGTTGGATCAGAAAAGTGAGCACAAAGTTATTCTGGGAAAAACTCTTATTATACATAATTATCTGGAGCTGATGGCAGGCAGTTTTAGTAGAAAAAGAAAACTTGGACAGAAACTAGACAACTCCAATCTGTTTAAAATAAGACAATGTAGTTATAGTAACCTACATTGATAGAGTGGGGGTACCCAGTTGCTTTACTTGTACCACAGGCCAAGACATTTTGGCTCAAAATAGCAAGCCACGATTTCAAAGCATTTGGGGGGGGGGGGGGGGTGGAGCGGGGTGTGAGGAAATCCCCATCCATAAGCTGGTTGACTTCAATTTCCTTTAGAGCGGACAAAAGGGAAAAATACAATAATTCAAATTCTTAAGTGGGATAAAACCTGAAGGTTCTTAATATATAGATGGCAGCCTCTCTAAAGTGGTGTTGCTGGCTTCAGATACCTAAATTCCTAAGAACAGGACATGTGAGTTTTATGACATGTGAGTTTATGAGAGAAGTAAACATTGATGGAAGGGGAAAAGGGGAGAAGGAAGTATGCAAATTAAATGTTATAAAAACAAAATTCATTAAAAATAGTTTCCTCCTACATCCATGAGATTTGCAAAAAAAAAAAACAAAAACAAAAACAAAAACCAAAACCAGAAAATGACAATTGTTGGAGATGTGAGAAGACAGAACCAATGTGAATTTGTACAGCTGTTGTAGAAAACAATTTGGAAGTATGTTTTTTTTAAAGTTACTAAATTGCACTGCACATATCCTTTGACCAATCAATACCACTAATGGGTCATACCCCAAAGAATAGAAAGAACTGGAGGTGTGCTGGTAAATCTTTAAAGAAATAAAACAAAAAGTACACAGGACACACTTTTATGCTTAATCTGAATTATTAATATTTTCTTAAGTCTAGACAATCAACAAAACAGTAAATCCAGCCGAGTATGCTTTTTGCCTATTTCCAAATGCTCACAATGAAAATTTTTAAATCAGTTGGCTGTACAGCACATCTCTGGAAGTGGTGCATATTACAATAATATCCACAGTAACACTTATTATAGTAAAAAACTGGGAACTCATAAGATGACTATTAGTTAAAGAATGACTAAATCAGACCAGCACAGCCTGTAAACTTCAAGCTACAGATACATTAGACTATAGACAAACTGATGGTACTGGTTGGTCACATGACAAACAGGAGAGCACAGTGGCAACACTACACTTTTCATGACTGGTGAAATTCATTGGCAGGTATATGTTGCTTAGACCTGGACTAAACAAAATAGAGCATGTGAGTATAACGGAATAATATTGCTCCATAAGAAATTAAAAGGACAAAATCAGAGAAACCTGGGAAGACTTGTATGAACTGATACAGTAAGAAGTTAGCAGAACCAGGAAAATAAATTGATAAAATGACTAAAACAGTGAAAATAATGACTAAAGGGTTTAAAAATTCTGATCAATTCAATAAACCAAACAAGACTCCAAAAAAATCTATGAAGCATGCTTACCCTCACTTATCACAGAGGTGATGGAATAAATGTGCAGAATGAGATATATTTTCAGACACAGTCAATGTGCGATTTATTTTGCTTGACTATGCTTACTTATTACAAAGAGGAATTTTTTAGGGGGAGGAATGGAGAGGAGTAGTGATAGTGATGCCAAAAAAAAAAAAAGTGGGTCAATGAAACAATATTCTAAAAACAGAACAGAAGGAAATTCAGAGGGAGACAGAGAAAAGTTAGACAGCTTTGGAATTAATGTGTCAAACTCATTATGTACTTTTAAAAAGTATTAGAAAAAAAGATTAAAATGTCATATACAATTCTTTTGCCTGTTCTTTGTATATAACATTCAAGTATATTTGTCAAGTTTATAACAAAAAATATTAAAATCAGGGGTGGGAGGTGGGATAGGTTTCTTAACTCTGGGAAAAGATCGTGGAGATCAATAGAATGGCAGATCCTCCTGAATTTTGTAAAGTTCGCTTTTCTCCCCTACTCCCAAAAAGCAGCACTGAAAAATCTAAGCAACTTTCTACAAAATTCAGTGTCTGACTAGTGGGTCCTTTATGCCTGGGCTCTTTCTAGCTAACAAAATAAATGTCAGTTCTCAAATTTCTTTCAAGGTATTGACGATAAGGGGCTCACACACAATGCAAATCCCCGGAGACAAAGACTAAAGATAACGCCGCCCCCCAACCATTTTCAAACACACACACACCTCTCCACTTTCTCTCTCCCCCTCCCTCTTTTTCTTTCTTCCTCCCTCCCTTTCTCCCTTCCTCTCTCTCTGTCTCTCACTCTCTCTCCCTCCCATCCCCCTCCCCCACGTGCAAGGGGGGGACAATGCCGGCAAAGTAATTTCTTTCTGAACACAAGATGGCAGCCTTAAATAAATGCAACCCTGCGCAGCTTTTAATCTTACACATCATTAAATTCCTAATTTACACATTATGTTTTCGTGGGCCAACCCATAACTCATTAGTGTTGAACTCACGAGTTATAAAGACCAACGCATTAAAAGCGCCGGGGATCGTTCACCTGCCTAGGTTAACAGCTTTCAAACGCTACAGCAGAAGAGGAAACCAAACAGAGTAAGGGAGAGGGGATGGAGCCAAGGGTGATGTGGCCAACTCTTGACCAGGCGTTCATCGCTTTTGAATGGAGCCTTTCGTCCTGGGTTTGCCAGGATAGGATCTACACACCTAGTCTACTCCCGGAACCAACAGAAAAACATTTCTCAACCTTGGCTCTGGCTCCTCTCAACTCTCGTTTCTGTTCTAACTACATGGAGTTCTCAGTCTCTGTCTCTCTCCCGCTCCCATCCTCCCTCTCTCCCTCCCTCTCTCTCTCTCTCTCCTCCTCCTCCCTCTCTGTCCCTCTCTGTCTCTCTCTCCTCCTCCTCCTCCTCCTCCTCCTCCTCCTCCTCCTCCTCCTCCTCCTCCTCCTCCTCCTCTCTCTGTCTCTCTCTCTCCTCTCCTCTCTCTCTCTCTGTCTCTCTCTCTCCTCTCCTCTCCTCTCTCGCTCTCTGTCTCTGTGTCTCTGTGTCTCTGTCTCTCTCTGTCTCTCTGTCTCTCTGTCTCTCTCCTCCTCCTCCTCCTCCTCCTCTCTCTGTCTCTCTCCTCTTCTCTTCTCTTCTCTCTCTCTCTCTCTCTCTCTCTCTCTCTCTCTCTCTCTCTCTCTCTCTCTCTCCTCCTCCTCCTCCTCCTCCTCCTCCTCCTCCTCCTCTTCCTCCTCCTCCCTCTGTCTCTCTCTCTCTGTTCCTCTCTCTCCTCTCCTCTCCTCTCCTCTCCTCTCGTGTCTCTCTCTCTCTCTCTCTGTCTCTCTCTCTCTCCTCCTCACTCTCCTCCTCCTCCTCTCTCTCCTCCTCTCTCTGTCTCTGTCTCTCTCTGTCTCTCTCTCTCCCCCTCCTCTCTCTCTCTGTCTCTCTCTCTCTCCTCATCATTCTCCTCCTCCTCCTCTCTCTCCTCCTCTCTCTGTCTCTGTCTCTCTCTCTCTCTCTCTCCCCTCCTCTCTCTCTCTGTCTCTCTGTCTCTGACTCTCCTCCTCTCTCTCTGTCTCTCTCTCCCTCTCCTCTCTCCCTCGCTAGCTCCCTCTTACACTCGCGACAGAGAAGTGGCGGAAGCGGCAGGCAGAGCACACGGAGATTGGCCACGCTGGGCTGTAGGCAGCGCATGCTGCTGTTCCTTGGCAGACATCTTCCTGTGGGAGGATTTCAAACGAGCCGTGAAAGCCAGAAACTACACGGGCTACAAACTCCGGAATCCCCTGCCTGCTTCCCCCCTCCCCTCGCGGCTTCCACCCCTCCCCTAAACCCCCGCCTCCCTATCCCTCCAACTCCGATCCCTTCCTCCCCAGGGCCTGGGGAGAGCGAAAGCGCACACCCACACGCCCAGCCAGTCCTCCCACGTTGGGCTGGAGCTCGATGCTTGCCAAAAGGCAAAGTGCAGAAGCCGACTGCGCTGGGAAAGACCCTACAGCGGCTTGATCTATCCAGTTACCGACCCCAATCCCACCCTCAATTCTAAACCCAAGTCCCCAATCCAGAGCTAGGGAAGACAGAAAGGGGCCAGGCTGTCCTGGTTTTCTGTGCTTCTTAGCGTCGGCCTACAAAGCAGAGGCGCCCTACCCCCACTCTCGCAAACCAGCTCTGGTTAGGTTGAAGCACGCGTGGCTGGGGTAGAGGTTGGGGGGGGGGGGGGGGCCAGCAATGGGATTGGCAATGTCCAAGGCCCAGTTTTTAGGATCTAGCAGTGTTTGCTTGCTTAGTGGATGTATGGAAATGGGGCATGGAGAGGGAGAGGAGGGTATGTACTTGAGGTAGCAATCGACCACCCCAGAACTGACGGAATTACGCAACAATTTTTCCTCCAAGGGAGGCAGTCAAGGAGCGAACAGTGGAGGAACCTCAGCTCCACACCCAAGGTCCGGGGCACACGGACACAATCCCCCAGGGAAGCGGCTCACAGATTCCCCAGGGGCTGGGTGGAGGAGTATGGGGCCACCTGGGTAGCCCAAGCTGCTTGTCACCGGCACTTTAACCCTTAGACTCCTCTAAGATCTGCCTGTGGAGCCCAAGACGGCGAGTCAGGAGAAAAGGAGGCAGCGGGTTGGGCTCTAGCGGTGCATGGATTAATTGGGAGCTTGGGGAGACTCAGATCCTGCAACTGAGCTGCTCCAGCAGACCAGGAAGAGGGCCCAAAGGGAGGAGGGAAGTGGGGGAAGGGGCCGGAGTAGAGGGAGCCGGAGGGAAGAACTGATTCCTTGATCTTTCCTGCTTCACGTCTTACTACTGGTGCAGTTCAAAGATGCCGATTGCTCCAAGTTCTTATCTGCTGGGCCAAACACCTAGTCTCACCGGTGGACTGTGGATTTTATAAACACCTTTGCCCTTTGCACCGGCAACCATCAGGGGAAACTACACCAGCAGCCCCAAGACCTACCCTGTATCTCTTGACAAACTCCCCATTTCAAATTCCTTCACTCTGCTCCCCCGTGGAATTTCATGCAAAATGGGATGTTATCCCAATGGGAACAGAGCAGCATCGGAAGGAAAACCAGTCCAACGCATCTCGCAGGACTTTCCACATATCGATCACCTCCAGCATAGTAAAATCACACCAGACAACTTAAGTACACAAGCTGAATTTATAGCTGTTTCCTGCAGGCACCAAGACACCGGAGTTTAAGAAACGTGGTATCTTAATGTCATACCTCACATGACGTTTAGTATCATGATACACCTATACAGTGCATGTGCTTAATTACCAAGTCCCTCATCCAGACTCACCCTACAGGCAAAGTCATGCTTTTCTGTCCCTGCATATATTTCCTCATCCCATTTTGGCTTACTTCTCCTCCCCTACCTCAGCTCCTCTGTCACAGGTCTCCAGGGCCAGAGCAGAAGTCCACTACCGAAACTGAGGATCTTGAAATCTGGCGTTGCTCATTCCCTGTTAGCAACATTCTGTCATGCCCTCCACAGCCCACCCTTTAAGGGTAGCGTCATTCTTTTCCCCTTCGGGTCACAAGGCCAGGAGGCTAGAAACCAAGAGCATTATTTGCCCTTCCACTACTATTGCCTTTCCGGAACCTGATGAGTAAGGGTTAATTATCGGCCCCAACAGGCACACAAGTGGATTTTAAGGTAGAGTGTGGATGAAAGGGTGGTCCAAATTTATTCCTAAAAAGCCAACAGGAAATGGGGGGGAGGGAGGGAAATTGGTGCTAAGGTATAAATAGGTAGGGTGAAGCTGAATTGATCCCTAAAGATCATGAGATTTTAAAGTTGGAAGAGTTGTGTGACCCTGGCCTAAATTCATAGGACTGAGTGATGGTGAGACAAATTATTAGGGAAGGGAAAGGAACATAAGATGAAACGGAACAAGGTGGGACAGTGAAGACACTCTGAATTGTAAAAGAGAATAAGAAATGTTAAGGGTTTATTTCACAGACTGGACCCAAAAGGGGGGAGGAGGGACGTCTCCACAGCAGTTGGGAGCATGGTAGGAGACATGCAAGACGGACTTCCCATCTGGGAAGAGCTGCTGGCGGGTAATTGGGTTTGCAGGAGTTGCCTTTATAATTACTAAGTGATTTGACTTGGAGATTCGAAATAATAGTTGAAACTGAGCCACGAGTGCAGGGGCGCCAAGGCCGAGAGGCCAGTTCAGCTCTGAGAAAGAGCCTCTGCAAATCTAATGACGCTATATGGTGGTTTAAGGAATATGAAGTTGCTTGCCCAAGAGACCACGAATGTGATAATATTGGCATATAACCTTCTAGTATTTGAGTAATTAGTTGCTTAGCTACTTTGGAGAGGTCATTATTTTGCAAACTGGAAACATTTGCAAACGGTGATATTTTCCTCCTGCATGGTGAATGAGCTAAAAACCTACCCCGGCAGTGATGAACTCTTAGAAATATATATGCATAAATTGTTTCTAATGAGACCATCTGCTTTTTATGGCCTCTCTGGAACGGAATGGTACCCGAAGTCTGCTCTGTCTTGCAGAAATCCATGGCGTGGCAACCTAGACAGGCCCGGAAAATAAATTGGTGAGATTAGAGTTTTGTATGTGACTGAAAATGTCTTTGCTCACCAGAGGGATTTGGGGTTTGAGCCGCTGAATTGGAATCCAAGGAGTCCGGCTTGCGGCTAAGTCCCAGGCTGTTTCGGGTTAAAAGGATGCCAAGCCATACGGTCTATTTCTGTCCCATTAGAGAGAGGGCTGTGTTTGAGTAAGTAAGAAATCGGATTTATTTAGTGCAGAGCCGTAGCGAGCAGAAGCGCGCGAACGAACACACACACTGTCGTTTTCTCAAAAAAACATGGAACCTCAGCGAAGCGACAGAGCAGCTACCGCACAAAAAAGCCCCGCTCTTGGCTTTGCTGGGCCACAGCCGCTGCAGAAGCAAGCGAATCACAGTTGCGCATAGACGCCCGGTTTATTTTGCTTCCAAACGCCCTTCCCTTCCCTGACTGGTAAGAGAAAAGGGAGGGGAAGAGAGCTCGTGCTGTCTGCAGCAGACTGATGGGCCAAAAAGGCCTTTTGCTGTGTTCTCTGGTTCTTTGTCACCAAGGCACTGGTGCTGGATCTCGGAGCCCAAGTACAACAGAGTTGGGAACCACTGAGCCCAAAGCTTCACAGAACTGGTTGGTAGGGAAGCTCTCCAAGACCTCTGTCTAGCTCTGGGGCCAGATCTCAGCGCTCCAAGTATTAGCTGCCAGGCCCTGCTAATTCGCACAGTGCGCATATAGCATGCATAGTGGCGCAGCTTGATACTGCACCAAGGGTGGGAGGATAAACATTTTTCATATTAACTGTTTGCTGTTAATTAGAGGAGTGAGAAGACTGCATCTATTCTTTTGCTGGGAGGTGGTGAAAGGGATAGGGGGCTTTAAAAGGATGGAGAATGTTTAATAACAGGGAAATTGTTCTGGGATTGTTTGATATACCGGTAATTCCCATGATTAATTGGTAACTTTATACTACTTAAGGAAAAGTCCTATTTCATAGGTTCTGAACATCTGTAAGATAGACAAAGTGTTGCCTTTTGAATATGCTGAAAGTCAGGAGATGAAGGGCTGGAGACAAAAGTTAGTGTATGCCCTAGAGACCAGAACTAGAGGAGCAGCCTTTCTTCCTCTTTTGTACACTTACCTCTCCTCTCTCCTTCCTCCTCCCAGATCTGCCCCAAAGCCCTCAGTCTTTTCTCTGAACTGCCTCTAAAAATATCAACATTTTGGCTTCCCGCTCTAAGATACTTTCACTCCCACAGGAATTAGTTTCAGCCCTTTTCCTGCCTATGCTACTATTTGCTCTGATAGGAGAAACAGCCCATGACTTCCTCGGTATAAGACCTTCCAAACTCTCCAGGGTGATTTGTTTTGCATTTTTAAGTTTAACTGGGAAAAGAGGACAGTTTATGAAGGAGGGAGGAGAAGGGTGGGAACCGAGGGGGAAAAAATATTCAAGTCTGTATGTAGAATGACCCAGAAATGCCAATGCTGTAGTGTTAGGAGGTCAGAGTCACTAGAGAACACCATAGGAGTAGCCCAGAGGCTGAGGGGGAGGAGTGATGTAGAAGGGTTTGTGATGACAACCCGGAGTGCACAGACATGCATTCCCCTAGAATCCCGGTGGAAGCAGGCCTGCACGGTCTGGCAGCAGACATAGGAGAACAACATAAGCTCAGCCTCAGTGCTTGCCAGCCCGGTAAAGTGGAAGATGGCACTTGTTAGGGGTTAGAAGCATGGAAGATATGGTTCCTAAATACCTTAACTTAATAAGTCAATATTAGTCAATTCCATTACTAGTTAAGAATTAACCCCCAAAGAGTCAAGAGAGGAGGGAGAAGTGTGAGATTTGCTATCCGGGTTTCTCCATCTCTACGTTCTGTGTGAAAGACACTCAGTTTGCTATCTGTGGATAACCACAAGAGTGGACCCTGGGAGAAAGGATGATCCAAAAGAGCCTAAGGACCAATGCTTAGCTGATTATCCTCCTGCAGCTCCAGGGTAAGAAGATATTTAAAAAAAAAAAAAAACCAACCCTCAGATTCCTCAAGAAGCCCACTCCATTCTGAGAATCACCAGTGCTGGAAGTGGGCTTGATACACAATTTTAATTCCACACTCTAGTAAGTGCAGGAGCTTCCTGATGGTTTGGGGGGTTCACAAAGCATTAGCTGAAAGTACCAAAATATGCATTATGGGTAGCTGACGGTTGAAATTTGGGTTTATTTTTTCCTCCTCTCTTTCCTCCATTCTTTCCTCCCACCTCCCCACAACTTGTCACTACTTTCTTAGACCCACTATACAGATTCCCTTTCAATTCCCAACCCCCTCTTTATTGAGCACTCAGAAGACCTGAGAACCAGGAACAGAAAGGTAGAAGGTAAAACTATTGATACGCATGCTCTCTACTCCCCTCAATCACCTATAGAGGGAGTGTGGTGTAATAGAAAAATATGTACACATGGGAGAAAGGAGCCATCTGGGTTCCAGTCATGCCTCACATAACTGCTAACTTCATCTAAGTCATGTAATAACAAAAACTGGCATTTAATGGTGCCCTAGAATGGACAAAGAACTTTACATAAATTATCTTTTTTGTTTCCTAAAAAGTCCTAGTTTAATCTCATTTTACAGAGAAGGAAACTAAGGCTCAGAAAAATTAAATGACTTGCTAATTGTTACCAAACTCTCTCAGCCTCTATTTCCTCATTTGTAAAATTGGAATAATATTTGAATTTACAGGGTTGTGGAAAGAATGAATGAGATTATATATGTAAAGTAGGGTAGTTGTTACTGCTCTGTAGCAGGACCAGGTCATTTGTGCCCAGGACAAAAAGCAGGCACTTAATAGTTTGTTTAATGAATGAAAGATGTAGCTCCATAAAAACATGTTGTACAAAGTGTTTTCATATACATATATGAGGGAGGGAGGGTGCAGGTCACCAGCCTCACTTCTCCTCCAGAACCATCTGAATCCAGTGACCAGATATTCATCAGGATGACCCAGGATGAGGCAATTGGGATTAAGTGACTTGCCCAAGGTCACACAGCTAGTGAGTGTCAAGTGTCTGAGGTGAGATTTGAACTCAGGTCCTCCTGTGTGTGTATACATACATACATATACATATATATACTTAAATATATTTGTATATATAATACATATGCATGTATATACATACATATATAATTTCTCCTCTACAAGTCCATATGTGTATGTATGTATGTGTGTAAGTATGTATGTATAACTTAAACAACAGAACTATGGACAACAGAAATACCACTGACATCGACGATGGTAATTTCATCCAGAAATATCACAATTTTATCTAGAACAAATGTAAACTAATTGCCACAACAGGAACACCAAAAGAGATCCCCAAAACATCTCAGTCAGTAAATACTTGACTTCCTTGCCAAAAGGAGAGAGATAGATGCCAAAAACAACACCCAGTTAAAAGATAAACTCATCTGTAAAATCTTAGGAAGAATGATGATGGGTGACGATGAGCAAGCAGTATCATCTCATAAAGCAAAGGGAAGCAGTAGAGAATAAAACTGGTTTAAAGGAAACTTGGACCGATAGTCAACTAAGCAAAGTCATCACAAGAGCATTGCAGGATGGAAATGGAAGGATTGTAAAGAGAAGACAAACAGAAAAGATTCACAAAAACCATTTCTACAACCATTGCTCCATCTAGGACAATAGAACAAGAGGAGGTAGACACAGCGTTAGAGAGAACAAAGAAGAGAAAAGCAGATGGATTGTGGATTCTTCCAAGTAAACATAAAGGAGATCTGTACTGGAAGCCATTTAACTGTGAGGGCATTAAGGGACTGATTTATAAGATATCTGAAGGAGGGGATCTTGGAAGAAAAAATCTCAGCCATTACTAATGCCAAAAAAAGGAGACTGAAAGAACACCAATAGCTACTGACCTATATGTTTACTTTCCCATCTGTATAGAGTTATCTATATATGAATTGAGAGTATCCTCAATGAGGGCATTAGCATGGAACAAATTCAACAATGGATGGTCTCTACTATAGCACAATTAGCCAAAAGAAGTAGAGATCATAGGATCCCATTGTGCTCACTCTTTGTGGATTATGAAGAAAGCATTTGATTCAGTAGAGCAAAATGCTATGTTACAGACACTTTGGTAGCAAGATTGTTTTCCATGGATAGTCAAGATCATCTAAGATTCCTTGGAAAGTGTACTAACAGAAACAACCTGGTTCTGATCATTAACACCAGGTGCCATAAAACAAGAAAGATAACATTTGCCAAAACATTCAACACTGACAGAGGAGATGCAGTGTAAGTCCAGATGGAGGCAGGATTCCCTGTACATAGTGAAGTTCTCCAGATGTTTGATATTTATTGATGGTAGGTTGATTTCATCAGACCCTAGGACAGTGGAGAACCTTCTGAAAGAGATATGTAAAGGAATTTGGCCTGGTTATCCACAAAGACCAAGTGGATGGAGAAGGTCTATGGCAGGGGTGGGGAACCTACAGCCTCATCAAATGCGGCCCTTTGACTGAATCCAAACTTCACAGAACAAAAGGATTTCAGGCCTAGATTTCAACATGTATTTGGACCCATACTCTAGCATGTGTCCAATAGTATGCATAGCTAGGATTCATGCAAAGAGAGCGATCTGGATCCAGAGTTGAAAAAGAGAGCAAGTTAGACTTCATTTAGGAAATTGCAAATGAAAGCGAAAGATATCTTTTCAACACCAACTTTGCTGTAAGGCACTGAGACAAGGAACACACTGGCTCCTAAGCACTAAAAATGATTAGCTAGGTCCCTTTTAGTGCAAACTAATAAATCTTTAAAGCTGTCACATTTTTCCAATTAGCACTGCATATTTCCATCGAGGCAATGGTGCTGTAGTGGATGAAGCTCTGGGCCTGGAGTCAGAAATACCTGAGTTCAAATTTGGCCTCAGGCATTAATGACAGTGTGACCCTAGGCAAGTCACTTAACCTCAGTTTGCTTCAGTTTCCTCAACTGTAAAATGAGGAAAACAATAGCATCGACCTCGTGATGCTTAGTACAATACCTGGCACAGAGTAGGAGCTAAAGACTCATTCCCCCCTTCCATGTGATTCTTCCTCACTGTGTGGCCCATTATTCAACTTTATGTAAGTATAATTCTGAATAGTGCAAATTGGAATATATCTGGCCACTTTGGGGGATTCATTACTTGAACTAATTGGGACCTAGGTTTATTATGCAGAGAGCAATGGAGAGGCACTTGGTGGGTGTCAGCAGACTGTAACATATAACTGATGAAGAACTCTAAAGAACAGGTAGTCAAAGATTTCATAAAGGAACTGTATGTGGAGGAGATGGGCAGGGTTCACTCAATAGCTAGAGAAAGTGAGGGGCAGCTAGGTGGTGCAGTGGGAAGAGCACCAGTGCAGGAGTCAGGAGGACCTGAGTTCAAATCTCACCTCAGACACTTGACACTCACTAGCTGTGTGACCTTGGACAAGTCACTTAACCTCAATTGCCTCATCCTGATGAATATCTGGTCACTGGATTCAGATGGCTCTGGAGAAGTGAGGCTGGTGACCTGCACAGCCCTCCCTCACTCAAAACAAAGTCAAGTGCAAGTCATGTCATCATTTCTCTAATGGCATGGTGTTCTTCAGCAACAAAGGATGAGCACACACAGAGAAAGGGAGTAAAGCCTCCAGCAGTTGGGTGAATCCAATCTATGAAATCACAAGGACTAATAAGCATCTGCATATGTGAACTTTAATATTTCATTAGTTTTTTAAATAACAGAAAAAAAGGAAGGGCTGTTATATGAAACTATCAAAGTGCTTTCCCCACAGGAAAACCTGTGAGGTTGGTATAACAAATAAAGTTATCAACACTTTATAGCTGAGGAAAATGAGACTCAAACATCAAATGACTTGCCCAAGGTCATACAACTAGCATGTGTCAGGACCAGAATTTTAAGCAAGTTCTCATCTAACTCAAGACACAGTCCCCAATGCCTCAGTTATGGAGGGAAGGAGGGAGGGGAATATCATCCACTGCCCCCTAACGCTAAGGTTATCAGACTAATTCCATGACTCCACTGAGCTGGCTTGAATTTGTAAAAATCACCCAGGAGTCAAACCTGTCCTCCATCCTGTGGTAATCTTAACCTTCTTTTCTCCCAGCTTGCTGTCAGTCCTCACACTGAATAATCTTGAACTGCCAGTGCTCCCTTGGTAAGGTTCCTTTAAGAGCTGCTTTTCTTCTAGTTCATGCCACACACACACACACACACACACACACACACACACACACACACACACACACACATATATACACACACACACACACACACACACACACACACACACACATATACTTCCCCTCCCCCCACCCCACCCTCAGTACCCTCAGGCTCTTCCTCCCTTCCCCTCCCCCCTCCATCCCCTCTCGCCTTCGATCAGATCTGAAATCATTTTCTTTTACCATCTCTCGAAAGCAGACCCTAAGCTATGGCTGTGGGAGCTGTGATTACTCTCCACCTAGCATCTCCTAGCTCACTGTCTCCCATCTAAGTGCCTAGGGATGTGAATTCATTCTTGTCCCGCCACCCCTTGCCTCTCTCCCCTGGGACCACTTTACTGAAGTCAAAGCTACTTACCCCCTGCTTGCTAAAGGAGGTGGCAGAGTGAAGTGAAGAGACAGAAGAATGGAAGTGAATTTCGAATAAGAAAGCTGGATGTATGATTGTCTCCAGTTGCCCAAAAGTGGTACTGAATCGCCTGTCCTAACTGGAGGATTCAGAAAGCAAAGCACAAGCAACACCAACATTTAAATAGACAAGAAAATGCTTAAATGACTCAGTTTTGGAGACTGGAAAGAGCAAGATAAGCTGTTTTAAAAACGTAATGCAAAGGAGTTAGGCCTGGACTCATATAGGCCTTTCTTGGAGAGGGCTGCCCATCTCCACCTCACCCCACCCCCCAAACCCAGATGACAGTGAGAGGAGATAAATGTGCAAATAAGATTCTGAGGTCACCTTAGAGTGACCAAGTTCACCATAGTCTTAGGCATTTTATTCTACAAGTCTGTTTACTCCTATGTTAAATGGGAGTTGGTCTATACCTAGTTGATTTCCAAGTTGCAAGGTAGAAAAGGCTGGGTTTAAGCAGCCTTGGGAAATAATATGGCCAACTAGATGTCAGGGTAGTGCTAATTATTCCTGCCCTTTACAGAGGGGTCTAATGGACCCCTCCCTAATCTTTTCCAACATTCCAATCCACACAAGACCTTAGAAAGGCCAGTGGTGGGATGAAAAGGGCTATGGAAATAGTACCCAAAATATTTTTGAGTGTATAGGAAAAGGAGAAGGGAGTTTCCTTTTAGGGCAGCTACCTCCAGTTTTATCTGAACTCTACATTTAAAAAAAGAGTTAGAGGAAAAACTCTTTAGCTTTTGTTTTGTTTAACTTTGCCAACTTCCAAGTTAACTCTAGGCCCCCACCCCCAAGGTTTTCTAAAATGTTTAATCTAACTCAGACAATTTCCTGCAGTCCCTAACAGGACCACCCCACTCTCTGAGCTGCTGCCAGGACTTCAGACTTTCAATCGTAACTCTTTCACAACTCATGGCTGTGTTTTAACCACCACCCCAAAGCCATGGTTGTCATGGTGTGGTCCTTAATGCTGGACAGAAAGAGAACGCCTTTACCAAAGAAACAAGCTATCAAAAGAGTAGTTTGTCTTTCCCCAACCCCACCTCCAACAGTATTTGGTTGGGTTTTTTCCTCCTCTACTTTTCTACAAAACTTTCAGAAAACTTTCTTTTTGGTAGAGAAGGACAAGAGGTAAGTGGATTGGGTCTAATGGTCCGTAGGGGCTGGAAGAGGGAAAGAGGAAGTCATAAAATGCCTTTCCCTATTTATTCACAAACAGCCCCCCCTCCTGTTTTTTGGTTAATTTTTTTTTACAATCATAAAGATTATAGGTTATAGGATAAACCACATCGGTGTCTGAGCTGTCAATTAGGATATGAATCTTAGCACACTCTGAATGCAGAGACCAACTTTCATTCCTGCCTCCAAAATATTAATTGAAAACATGTGCTCTAAATAGAATTCATCTCAAGGATCCTGTAAAGCAAACCCAAGAAAATATTTTTTAACTAAATACTAAACTTCTACTCCCTCTCTTTAATTAGCTCATAGGTAGGGGAAATGAATCTCTGACCCAAAAGGCAGTCTCATCAATACCATCTAGTCCCAGGATGAGGCAATTGGAGTTAAGTGACTTGCCCAAGGTCAGACAGCTAGTGAGAGTCAAGTGTCTGAGGTGAGATTTGAACTCAGGTCCTTCTGATTCCTGCTCTATCCACTGCACCACCTAGCTGCCCCTTATTCTGGGTCATCTCCAGTCATCCGATGAATATCTGGTCACTGGATTCAGATGGCTCAGGAGAAGTGAGGCTGGTGACCTGCACAGCCCTTCCTCCCTCCAAACAAAGTCAAGTGCAATTCATGTCCTCATTTCTCTGATGGCACGGTCTTCTTCGGCTAGGAAGGACAAACACACATCCTCTAGTCACTTTTCATGAAATCCAGGAATCTTTCTGCAGATTCAAGATTAAATTTGCACTAGAGGCTCTGGAGTCAGTGATAGGATTGAGGGTGGTGCTGGAGATCGTCGGAGGGTGTCTCCCTTGAGGATTAGGGAGAGCAGACGGAAATCTCCTCTCACGAAGAAGCCTTAGAGGACTTAAACAAATACCCCAAGGAGAAATAAACCGGCTGTGCAGCCTGCGTGTAGCCTCGCAGTTCTGGGAAGGCTGGAGGAAGGGAAGGAGGGAGGAAGGACACGCAGGGCATCACTGCATCTCGTTTCTTGACAGCGCTTTCTAACGAGTGTAGCCCCGGCTTCCCCCTCCCCCTCCCACTCTGCCCAGCCTTCCCTCCCCTCCCAGAAGAGGCGGCGGTAGCCAGTAGCCAGTTTCCAAACCCACTCTCGCTCGTTTAACCCTCCCGCAACGCCAAGTTGACAGTGGGACGGAGCAGCACGGAAGCGAGAGTAGCAGATGACGATCTCTCGGAGACCAAAATAACTTCAGGCCTTTCGAAAAACACTCCACCGCCTGGACTCATAATTACTCTCCGCCCCCAACCAGACGAGGAGTTTCTCGAAAAGATGGCATGGGGTGGGGCACCCACAGTAACAGAACATAGGATCGGGGCCCGGAGTTAGGGTTTTATTTGAGTTTGTAAACTCAGATTACATACACAACACTCCCTGCTGTCCTCACGGCGCGCACACACACACACACACAAATTCCTCCTCACCCTACTCCACAAACACCATTCTCTCCTCACCCCTAGTACACCTACAAACCTTTCCTTCCACATCCCAGCACACACCCAGGCGCACACACGTACATTTCCTTCTCACCCAAGTACACACACACACACATACACACACATTTCCCTCCTCACCCCAGTACATACACTTCATTCCCTTTTCTCTCCAATCCACAACGCTCCATTTCCCTCCTTACCTCAGTACACGCGCGCGCGCGTGCACACACACATACACACACTCACCTCCCTCCTCACCCCCAAGTCCACCAACTAAAGGGACAAGAAAAGGTGGGACTGCCTCGGTCCTGGTAAGCGGACTCCCAGGAAGTAGCGTTATTTGGCAAGGAGTTTTAGTAATGTGCGTCCTGACCTTAGGGAGAAGAGGGTTGGGGGGAGTAGGAGACGGTAGTGGGCTGTGAATGTACTGGGGAGCCTAGCCCTGCAGTCCCTCCGTTTCCGGAGCCACGCGCTCCTTCCTTCCTCCTCGGTTTTCCAGCCAAGGCCGCTGCAGCCTCCAATCCCCGGCGCGCTTAGCGAAGCGATCGGCTCCATGGCACTGGGGCCGATTCGCCTCGCTGCATCCTGCCTGCCTGCCAGCCTGGCTGCCTGTCAGCGGGGGCGCAAAACAATTGCAGTAAACTCCAGGGGAGCACGAGTTAACCAAAGACTTCACTTGGTCTTGTCCCTCAGATAAGACCCCTGGCGCTGACACACACACTCCAGCACCCTGGGGCCTCGGATTTGCCAATCTCTAGTTCTCGTCCTTAGGTTTGCCAGTCTCTTAGCTCTCACCCTTACGTTTGCCAATCTCTAGCTCTCGCCCTTAGGTTTGCCAGTCTCTTAGCTCTCGCCCTTACGTTTGCCAGTCTCTTAGTTCTTGCCGTGATTCTGGCAGAAGCGAAATGAGGACAGAGATCGATGTTAGATCCCAAGCAAATGCAAGGAAAGCATGTGAAGCAGAGAGGAACTGGTGAGGAGGGAGCCAAGAAAAATTATCCTCCCCATCACCTACTACCGCCACTCAGGCTCCAGGAAATGGGTCTGGGCAGAACCTCTGCCCCCATGATGTCGAGGGAATTGGGCACAGTGTTTACAAAATGTGTTGCGGTGCGAGCATGGGGGTGGGGGTGGGGAGAGGTTTTGAGTTCGACGTGCTGGCCAGCCCTGCCGCAAAATGTTTGCATGACGTTGGACAATTCTCTTCACTTGTTTGGGCCTCAGTTTCCCAATCTGTAAAATAAAGGGTTTGGACTGGATGATCTCTAAGGTCCCTTACAGATATAAGATTCTAAGACCCTAGGACTTTTTCCAATCCAGAGAAGGCTTTGGATTTAGAAATGGACAGACCTACGAGGTTGAGACTTAGTCTAGGCCCGTTCCTGCTCGGGATAATAAACTAACCCGGAGCCCAAAGCAGGCGGGAAGCTGCCCTTGGAAGCTGGCTGCATCAGCCCAAGGGGAAGTTTATTTATAGCTTGTAAACGTAAAGGAAACCAGCCGGCGCTAGAACTCCTCCGTAGCCAGCTCCCTCCTTTTCCCACCTGCCCACCAGGGAGTCAGTAGTCGGAGGGATCAGAGTGAGGGAGGAGAGCGCCACCGCAGGCACCGACTCACCCTTCACCCTCTTCAGCTTCTTTCCCTCTCCCCTACCTTCCCTCCTCGCCTCCCCTTCCCCCTACCATCCTTCTTTCACTAGAGCAAAAGGTTTTGAGACTCAGCAGAAGCTGTAAAACTTCTCTCAGGGATTCTCTGGATTGCCCCACAGAGTAAAAGCCTTGTCCTAAAGAGATGAGAGGGGGCGACAGGGTGGGAAGGTCTCCAGCTGGCCGAATCTACCATGCCCTGTACCTAGGAGTACAGGGCCAGTGGAGGGGTCCGGGAACTAAGCTCGCTGCGCCAGCGTAGTCGCCTGCAGGCAGCTTGGCATAAACAACTCACACCCCCAGGCCCCGTGAAAAGCCTTTGGGGAAGGAGAAGGGGGGGTGCTGCCGGAGGCTTTCCGCTGAACTGAGCTGCCAGCGCCTCCAGCAGGGCACGCGTGTTTCCCCCACCCCCTCACCGCACACATGTAATTTGCAAAGCACAAAAATAAGACGGGGGGGAGGCATGATCCACGTTTGACAGCGTTGGTGAGTGAACCAACCCCGTCGCACCCCTAATCTCCTGCTTCTCAACCCAGTTTGTTCTGCCTCTCCTGGAGCGCCCCACGTACGCGCGAAAGGATTACAATAGCTCAGCAGTACTCGGGCGGGGGTGGGGGTGGGGTAAAGCTCGTTGGAGATAGAGAAGCGCCGAAGTGGCGAGGAGGCAAGCTTTATGAATAGGACGGCCGACCCCGGCGACCCAGGCCCTCGTACCTTTCCCCACCCGCGCAGAACATGCCCCCAGGGTTCAGGGCACAGGTGCAGGAAGGGTTTGGGGGCGAGCGAGGTGGGGGGGTGGAGAATTGCGAAATGGGATTTTGGCTGGAGCGTAGCCTAATGGTGGTGGCTGGAACAATCCGAGCTTTGTACACAGGCGGCTGTTTTCTACGCGGCTCCTCTCCCACTCGCACCGTACGCTACTTTAATCCCAGCCCACGACTAAACACAAACGCACTGGTGTCCTGCGGGTCACCAGGGGCAGCGCTAGGAGACCCCCCCCTTTCCTCCGTCCCCCACCCCCTGCGGTCCTTTCCCTGCCCCCAACTACGCCAGCGAAATGAGCTGCCAATCTCCTCTCCCTTCCCTTCCCCCACTTTCCTCCTCTCCTACCCCGCCCCCGCCCCCTAATTCCTAGCTTGGGCTGGAGAGCCCACTTCAGCTAAAACCAGGGGCTTCCTGGTCCACAGGCCGCTTGCTTTTCTCCGGCTAAGGATAAGGGCCCCTCCCCCACACCCCGCACCCCGCCCTGCCCCCCACCCGTCCCCTCCTTTCTCCTGGCCTCCCCTCCCCACTGCCTGAGCTCGGTGGACTTCGCCGAACAATGGTAAATGTCAACAGATTCCATGCGGCGAGTGCCTGCCTGGACAGTGATAAGGGTGAGCGCTGCAGCTCCGGGCTCCGCGCTGCGCGGCGGCGAGGGGAGCGAGCCCCCGGCCCATCGCCGCAAAGAACGGGCCTGGGCGAAACGCAGCGAGAAGGAAAGGGAAGCTAGGGAGGGAGGGAAACCAACCGTACACGATCTGGGGCCTGGAGATGAGCTTCACCCGCTAGCAGTCAGGGCAGAGCCTCTCCTCTCCCACCCACACACCTCCCCAGCTCAGGCTTCGCGGCGCAGTCTTGGGTTTGCGGGGTGAGGGGCCTAAGCTTTGGGAGGAGGAGATCGGAAGGGGAGGTGGAAACACTGTGCCAGCACACTTCATCCTGCCCGAGACGAAGCACGGGTAAGGCAGAAGAGCCAAAGGGCACCCTGGAAACTGCCGAGCAGCTCGGGAGAAGAGACCCTGTCTTTCAAACCCAAACCTCCCGCATCACCAGCCCCAGCCCCGAAGGTGAGCCTGCGAGGGAGCCCTGTCTGACTGCAAACGTCCGAATCGTAGTTTTAGTCTCCTGCTCTGTGCACCTGGATACGAGAATCAACTAATCGCCTTTTTCTCCGGAAACCGATTAAAAGATTTGTTTATTTTTTAAAAGCGCGCGCGCGCGCACCAACTCCCACCACCCGGTCGACTTACAAGGCACAAATTGATTCTCACGCGTTGGTATTAATGGGTTATTCCTCCTAAATTGTTGCCAACTTTGCTAATAGATTATTATTTAAATGATTTAGTTTTTTTAAATGACGTGTTGTTTTATAGATGCATATTTACTTAAAGAAATCAACTGCATCTATTAACATATTAAAGAGTGAATAAAGCATCGGGCTGGTGTAATGTACTGTTCTGCCTTACTTTGGGTGCTTCCTAAGATAGGAAAATCTTATTTGTTTAATAAGAAGTCACTCATGAATATGCAAATAGGCATCCGTGCAGTACCTCTCTTCTGTCACTATTAATGAGTTGCAAATTAATGTGACAACAAAAGGAAAATCTATTTAGTGGAGGACTCAAGTTCATACCTGATGTAAGACCCTGAAGTCTTTCATCCTAGCCAGTAAGGGGAATGGTAAAGGGTCAGGAAATGGCAAAAGCTGGGAAGAATAACCACAGTTATCTATCCACCTCTTTCAGTAGTCTTGTTAACTAATGGAGCTTTAGGTCTGAATTATCGGCATTAGAGTGAGCATTCTCAAAAACTGACTCAGTTGGAGAGTGGAAATGAAAAACAATTCACACTTTGAAATACAGTTGTTGATGAAATGTCGCTACTGCTTATTTCTCCAGGATCTACCCAAAGGCTAGGTGAACCAAATTTTGAAGCCTCCTTGGGCCCCAAATTCTTTCACATAGTTTTTAGGACCTTAATTACCTAGAAAACTTCAATGACATCAGTTTAGAGCTAACATGGGTTCTGGAAGTTTATAGGTTCTGCTAAGCTGGAAAAGCTTCTATTAAGAGCCTGGTGACAACCTGCTCTCTTAGGCCTAAGATAATTTCCAAGAAGCTCTTCATCAGAAAGTTGGCTATCAGATGATGAATTTTTTTGTTGTTTTACAACAATATAATACATTTGTGTGCCACCTTGTTCACAGTAGCCCTTCTGAAGTAGTTAAACTTGAAGTCTTTTCCAGGTGAAGAAACAGGCTCAAAGGTTAAGTGGTTTGCCCAAGGTCTTCCAGTTAATAACTGTCACTGACATTAGAACTCAAGTCCCCGGACTCCACATCTAGTGCTCATAGCAGAACTGCACTGTGAGAATTAACCATTTAAATATAGGAGATGGAATCTGTTTTGCTATGGAGAGTACCTACGCAAATGGGTACAGATCTTTTAAAACAGAAGATTGACCCAGGGCATTTTGATGGGATAGTTTCATTGTATGGAAGCTAGTTATGAATCAGAAACTTAGGGCTTTCCTCCCAACCTATTCTCTGGAGATTCCACTGATTCATATCTGGTCTTCCATTTTTGCTGTATTGCCATCCTGCACTGGGTAACAGAGATAGTTTCGTTTCATTGGTGAATGTTAGAGAATACATTAACTTGAGTTACAGTTAAGAGTATATGAATAAGTTAAAGTCCACCAGTCCCTGAACAAAAACAGTCACACGGATAGTGTTTCCAGATGTTACATGCATGGTTTCTTTTTTTTTGCATTTCACTCTCTTTTTTGAATCAACTACTAATAATTTCCCCAACTAGTTTTCATTCCCTCATGACTCTTCTCATGACGCATAGCTGTCTGAGAGGGGCTGGCAAAATTTCATTTTGCTTAAAGTGGTAGAAGATTTGGGGCCAGCCCTAAATGCCAAATCTCTTGACCAATTGTTTTGAACACTGCACCCATGAAAACAAAGAGGGATAGACAGGATCACATTATGGAAGAGGAGAGAAGCAAGTAAGAAAGAGTTAACAAATAAGGCAAAATCAAGTTTTAAGCCAATAATTGCTGCTTTAAACTAGCACAATTAGTAAAATGCTTTGCATCATGTTTTTGATCACTGTAGTAGAAAACCAGGGCATTGTAAGAATTCATTACTGTTTTAACATAGAGGGAAGTACAGTCTTACCGAGAGAGTCAAAATGAAGCAGAACACATATTTATAGCTCAAATAAGTAACTTAAAGTGTGAAATGCAAAATGAGCATGATTAACTTACCATTTTGTACTAATGTTCTATAAGTATGACACCAAAATTCTACTTAAAGACAAAATGACTTCCTTTCCATCTGTAGTGTAATTTCTCACCTACAGAGAAGGTTTTGGGATGTGTGACTTGTATGATTTAGGATAATATTCTGTCCCAAGAGAAGAATTCCAAAATGCAGAAATGTAGTCCTAGGCAACTGGGTACCCCAGTGGATAAAGTGTTAGGCCTGGAGTCAGAAATAATATCTTGGTGAGTTCAAATCTGTCCTCAGATACTTATTAGTTGTGTGACCCTGGGCAAGTCCTTTAACCCTGTTTGCCTTAGTTTCCTCATCTGTAAAATGAGCTGAAGAAGGAAATGGCAAACCACTACAGTATGTTTGCCAAGAAAACCCCAAATGGGATCATGAAGAATCTGAAACAACTAAACAATAAAATTCTTTAAATTCATACATAGGTAATATATATTTATTTACCAAACTTGTAATATACTTCTCCATAGTTTGTCATTAAGTCATTTTTTAGTCATGTCTAACTATTTGTGACCCCATTTGGAGTTTTCTTGGCAAAGATACTGGAGTGGTTTTTCATTTTCTTCTCCAGCTCATTTTACAGATGAGGAAGCTGAGGCAAACAAGGTTAAGGGACTTGTCCAGGGTCACACTGCTATTAAGTGTCTGAGGCCAGATTTGAACTCACAAAGATGAGTCTTCTTGACTCCAAATCCAGCATTCTATTCACTGCACCCCTGAGCTGCCCCTACTTCATAGTACACAAAGAAAAAAATAATCTGTTCAGTTTTTTCTTAGAAAAAAATAGACTACCCAGTTCATCAAGGTAGATCACAGTGCTCTTACAAAGGAAGAATCGCCATGCTGTTTTCCCTCAGTTGCTGTACCCAGTAATGTACAGATCTATTTGTAAGAGCAAGACCACATAGTCCAATTGCCCTGGCCTGTGACAGGTAGACTACATTTGGTGCCCTAGTATAGTTGTTGGGTTTAATTTGCCATGGAGATATTTCGGTTTTTGATGAGTAGCATCTGTCCTGTTGATATTTTGATTGGAGAACAAAAAATCCTTTATATTAGGTCTCTCAATAAACTCCTGCAATTTTCACACTCGATAAAAACAACCCATTTTCACACTCTCCTGTTCAAATGACATTTGTTCAGTCAAATGTAAGTGCAAGAAAGGTGAAATATCAGAGCACTGGGCAGAATGGGAAAATGTGCAGGGACAAAGAGACCAAGTGGAAGGTCAGCTAGAGGATAGAAAGACAAAATACAGTTGCATATGAAGTAAGGGAAGTTACTGACAAGTCAGAAACACAGAGTGGGAACACCCCTAAGGAGGTGCTGAATTAGATGTGGCAATGGTTTTGAGAATGGGACAGGCCTCCAAACTCCAGAGACTTCTAGTGGTCCTGCTGAGAAGGAGAATCTAGAGAAGGCCTCCATCCTTCATGTAATAACAATAACTCCTTTGTTGGTTCTTCATTCCTATCACACCCATTGTCCCCATGTGTCTGTCTCTCTAGGTTCTATCCTGGACCACCTTCTCTTTTTCCTTCTAAACTATATCAGGTGGTCATTTAATCTACTCCCAGTGATTCAATTATCTTTTTTCTTTGCATATAATTTCCAGATCTTTGGAGCTATCCCTATTCCCTCTTCTGAGTTACAATTCTAAATCAATGTCCCATAAAAATCTTTAATTCGACATGTCCAATATAGAACTCATTATCTTTTCCCTCAAATCTTCTCATACTTTTTTTAGCTTATTTTTAATTTTATTTATTTATTTATTTTAAAATATATTTATTTTTGTTACATTTTGAGTTCCAAACCCAACCCCAAACTAGAGAAAGCCAATATTTGACACAGACATATATGTGAAACTATTCAATATAAACTTCCATATATCAGTTGTTTCTCTGCAAGTAGATAGCATCTTCTTTCATAAGGTTGTTGTAGTAGCTTAATCATTCATAGTTACTGTTTGAACAATGTTGCTGTTACAGTATGAAATGTTCTCTTAGTTTTGCTCATTTCACTCTACATTATTTCATGCAAGTCTTTCTGTATTTTCTAAAATCATCCTGCTCATCATTTCTTACAGCATAGTAATGTCCCATCACAATAATATACCACAGCTTATTCAACCATTCCCCAATTGATGGACATCCCCTCATTTTCCAGTTCTTTACCACCACGAAAAGAGCTGCTATAAGTATTTTAGAACACATAGGTTCTTCCTGGAAAGACATATATGAACTGATACAAAATGAAATGAGCAGAACCAGGAGAACATCGTACACAGTAACAGCAGTAGCATGTGATGATCAGCTATGAATGACTTAGCTGTCTTCAGCAATACAATTATCCAAGACAATTAAAAAGGACTCATGATGGAAAATACTGTCCACATCCAGAAAAAGAACTGTTGGCATGTCAATGCAGATGGAAGAATACTATTTTCACATTTTTTTTTTTTTGTGGTTTATTCCTTTTGGTCTGTTTCTTCTTTCACAACACAACTAATATGGAAACACGTTTTGCATAATCCAGCTGCACTGGTCTATCTGCAGTTGCTCAGAAGACATTCTTAACCTCTGTTCTTTTCCATTGGATGGCTCCCATGCCCAGAATGTTCTGTTTCCTCACCTTCTGCTCTTATTTTTGTGGCTTCCTTCAAGTCTCAGCTTAAAACCCACCTTCTCCCTTTGACCCAGCAATACCACTGCTAGGTCTGTATCCCAAAGAGATCATAAAAATAGGAAAAGGCCCCACATGTACAAAAGTATTTACAGCCGTTCTCCTTGTTGTGGCCAAGAACTGGAAATTGAGGGAATGCCCATCAATTGGGGAATGACTGAACAGGTTGTAGTATATGAATGTAATGGAATACTATTGTTCTGTAAGAAATGATAAGTAGTCAGACTTCAGAAAAACTGGAAAGAATCATATGAACTGATGCTGAGTGAAGTGAGCAGAACTAGGAAAACATTGTACACAGTAACAACCACAGTGTTCAATGACTGACTTTGATAGACTTAGTCCTTTTCAACAATGCAAGGATCAGAGACAACTCCAAAAGACTCATGCTTGAAAATACTATCCACATCCAGAGAAAGAAGTGTGGAGTCTTAATGCAGAGTGAAAGAGATTATTTTCTGTTTTTGCCTTGTTTTTTCATTCTCATGGTTCCTCCATTCTTTCTAATTCATCTATACAACACGACTAATGTGAAAATAAGTTTAATAGAAATGTATATGTAGAGCCCATATCAGATTTCATGCCATCGTCGGGAGAGGAGAGGGAAGAGAGGGGCAGAAAATTTAAAACTTATGGAAGTGAATGTTGAAAACCAAAAATAAATTAGCTTAAAAAAACCCCACCTTCTGAAGGAAATGGTTCCTAATGCTCCCCTCCAGCTGCCAACAGAGTTACCTCCCTCCTACCTTGCATATTTTTTTTTATTGTTGATTAAGTTAATAATTATTCAAAGAGCATGACAGGCCATCATTTATAAGGAAAAGAAATCTAGACAGAAGGGCCAGAGGCAACTAGGTGGTATAGTTGGCAGACTACTGGACTTGGAGTGAGGAAGTTCTCTCCCCACTAGACTGTAAGTTCCTTGAGCTATCTTTTGCCTCTTTGCCTACCCAGTGCTTATCACATTTCCTGGCATGTAGTAGGCACTTAGTTTATTGAACTGATTGAACCTGAGTTCAAGTCCTGCATCATGTAACTTCTCTCAGTGTCTTCATCCATAAAATGGGGATAATAATAGTGATACCTCAGAGGATTATTGTGAGAATCAAATGACATAACATGTGTAAGGTGCTTTCCAAATCTTAAACGCTCTATGTAAAATGGGAGGTAGTGAAAGTAATATCCCCATTGGCACTCTATACATGTCCTACGTATACATAATTATTTACATATTATCCCCTCCAGTAGAATGAAGACAGGGATTTCTTTTTTAAGCATTCTTTTGGCCACTACCATCCTCCTTCCTGCTCCAACTTAGTGCAGTGCTCTGTATATAGAATGTACTTATTTATAAAAAGTAAGTGCTTTTTGATTGATTGAATGAGTGATTGAAATAGGACTTTACTGATAAAGAAAAAGGAATTGACAATAATTGGGCAATGGGTAAACAAATTGTGGTAAATGACAATAATAGAATATTATCGTGCTGTAAAAAATAGTTAATATGATGAATATATAGAATAATAATGGTAGCTAGAATATACAGCAATGTAAGTTTTGCTAAGGGAAGACTTATGAATGTCTGCAAAGAGAGGAACTCTGCACTGCAGCAGCAACAACAATGGAAATGAAAATAGTGAAATAACATAAAGTAACTCCAAAATCATGATGCCCAAGGCTGGTCCCAAAAAGATATGAGTTAAAGGCAGGGGTAAAGGTTAAGCAAAATGAACACACTAACATATAGAAAAAATTCTGACATTAGACATCTTTCCCTAATACTTTGCAAAGGTGAAGAACAAGTATGGAACATTGCATATGTGAGAATTTTTTCCACATGTTTAGTTTTTAACCTATTTCCCTGCCCCACCCCCAGCCTTTTATTACTTATTGGAAAGGGTGGAGATGGAGCCAACATGATAGAGAAGCAGGAAGAAGTACGGAAAGCTTCCTCACTCCCTCAACCCTCAAACTCCTCTAAAGAAATCTAAAAAAGGCACTAGACTGAATCCTGACAGGGAAATCCAAGAAAAATCATGAGTCATTTGTCCAGACTGAACGGGCAAAGGGAGAAAGTTTCCAGACACTGGTGATAGGGTTTGACCAGAAGTACTACTGAAACTTATGCTAATTCAGTGATCCATTCCCAGTCCCTCTTGTCAATCAATGCTGGGGGAGTCATCATTCAATAGGCAACTTTTATATTACCCAATATCCAGCACGTAGCAGGTCATCCCTGGCCTGTTAGCCAGCATATAGACGCCCATTCCTTTTATCTATTACACCATTTCCTTAGGATGAAGAAATTGGGCAAGGGCTAAGACAAAGTGGCTGATCCCCATTTGGCTAGCTGAGTTATCTCATTATGAAAATTATCAATGAAAGATTGCTCCATCTTGAATCCTTGACTGATTTCTGATGACCAACCAGTCGATTTGTTGCTAACTTGATATATTTTATAAAATATTTTTATTTAGAATTTTGAATTCCAAATTCTATCCTCGCCCCTCCCTGAGACAGTAAGCAGCCATAGATTGTCTGTGCACTTATGTAAGACACCTCCATATAGTCATTTTGTACAAGAAGACTCAAATTAAAAAATGAAAGAAAAAGTAAAAAATACCATGCTTCAATCTATATTGAATAAATATCAGTTCTTTCTCTGGAGGAGGTTGTAGGCTTAACCACTGGTCCTTTGGGATTGTCTTTGAATATTGTATTACTAGAACAGTTAAGTCATTCACAATTCTTCACTGAACAATATTGATGTTACTGGGGTACAGCATTCTCTTGGTACTATTCACTTCACTATGCATCAGTTCATGTAAGCCTTTCCAAGTTTTTCTGAAATCATCCTGTTTGTCATTTTTTATAGCACAATAATATTCTGTCACAATCATATGCCACAACTTGTTTAGCCATTGTCTAATCGATGGGCAACCCTTTGATTTCCAATTCTTAGCCACCACAAAAGAGCTGCTATAAATATTTTTGTACAAATAGGTCCTTTTCCCTTTTTTTGTTATTGTTGTATGTCTTTGGGATATAGACCTAGCTGGATCAAAGGGTATGCACAGTTTGATTGCCTGTGTTCCAAATTGTTCCAAATTGTTCTCCAGAATGGTTGGATCAGTTCACAACTCCACCAACAGTGCATTTGCATCCCAGTTTTCTCACATCTCCTCCCATCCCCTTCAGTATCCAACATTTTCCTTTTTTGTCATATTAGCTAGTCTGAGATGTGTGAGGTGGTATTTCAGAGTTGTTTTAATGTGCATTTCTCTAATAGTGATTTAGAGCATATTTTCATATGATCATAGATAGCTTTGATTTCTTTGTCTGAAAACTGCCTGTTCATATGCTTTGTCCATTTATCAATTGGGAAATGACTTTTATTTTTATAAATTTGACTAAGTTCTCTATATATTTGAGAAATAAGGCCTTTACCAGAGATACTGCATAAAAACTGTTTTTCCTAATTTTCTGTTTTCCTTATAAGTTGGGTTGCATTGGTTTTGTTTGTGCAAAAACTCTTTAATTTTATATAATCAGAATTGTCTATTTTATATTTTGTGATGCTCTACATATCTTCTTTGATTCTAAATTTTTCCTTTATCTACAAATCTGACACATCAACTATTCTATGCTCTCTTGATTTGCTTATTGTTTATGGTATCACTTTTTTTGTGTAAATCATATACCCATTTTGAACCTATCTTGATATATAGTGTGAGATGTTGGCCTAAACCTAGTTTCTACCATACTGTTTTCCAGTTTTCCCAGCAGACTTTTGTCAAATAATGAGTTTTTATTCCAAAAGCTTGATTCTTATGGTTTAGCATATATTACATTACTATGGTCATTTACTATAATGTGATTTGTACCTAATCTATTCTACTGTTTCACCACTCTATTTCTTAGTCAATATCAGATTGTTTAGATAATTACCACTTTATAATGCAGTTTGAGATTTGGTATAGCTAGACCATGATCTTTTGCATTTTTTTGTCTTTGATTCCCTTGATCTCCTTGAGGTTTTGCTCTTCTAGGTGGCTTTTGTTATTATTTTCCTAGCTCTACACAATAATTTTTTGATAGTTTGATTGGTATGGCATTGATTAAATAGATCAATTTAGGTAGAATTGTAATTTTTATTAATATTGTCTCAGCCTACCCATGAGCAATTGATATATTTCCAATCATTTAGATCTGACATTATTTCTGTGAAAAGTATTTTATAGTTGTGTTCATACAGTTCCAGGGTTTGTCTTGGCAGCTAGAATTTCAAGTATTTTATATTGTGTACAGTTACTTTAAATGGAATTTTTCTGTCTCTTGCTGCTGATGTTTTTCTTGGTGATTATTTATATGGGTTTATTTTGTTTCCTGTAACTTTGCTAAAGTTGTTAATAATTTCAAGTAGCTTTTTAGTTGATTCTACAGGGTTTTCTAAGCATAACATCACATCATCTGCAGAAAGCAATAGCTGTTTCTTCATTGCCGATTCTAATTCCTTTAATTTCATTTTCTTCTCATATTGTTATAGCTAACATTTCCGCTACAATATTAAATAACAGAAGTCACAATGAGCATCCTTGCTTCACCTCAATTGTATTGGGAAGGCTTCTAGCTTATCCCCGTTACAGATAATGCTTGCTGATGGTTTTAAATAAATACTGCTTATCATTTTAAGGTAAGCTTCATTTATTCCTATGCTTTCTAGTGTTTTTAATACAAATGGGTACTGTATTGTGTCAGAGGTCCCCAACCTGAGTTATCACTGAGATCCTGGAAGAATACAACACTCCTTACCCCAAGAAGCAGCAGCAGGATCTGCCAGGATCTTCCCTCCTGAAGTCATAGAGCCTGGCCTTAACACCATCTAAAATCAGGAAGTAGCTGCATGAATGAACAAATAAACAAAAAATCCCAACACAGAAAGATATTTTGGTGACAAAGATATTCAAGACACAAACACAGGAGAGGATGACTCCAAAACATCTATAGATAACACTTCGAAGAAGAACACAGCTTGAGCAAAAATGCAACAAAACTCAAACATTTCTTGAAGGGATGAAGCAAGAGGTTTTTTTTAAGGAGTACTAGAAGAAGAAAAGATGACACATATGAGAAAAGAATTGTAACAGGAATTAACAGCTTGGCACATACATACAAGAGACTCAAAAGCTTGCCCAAGCAGAAAATTCCTCATAATGGTCTCTAGCCTCATGGAGAATGGACCAAGTAGAAGACAACGGCACCAAGAGGCAAGAAGAAATAGTAAAGAAAGTCAAAAGACTGAAATAATAATAATAAAAAGGTAAAGCATTTTATGGCAAAAACAACTGACATGGAAAACAAATTAAAGGGAGAAAATTTGAGACTCATTGGATTACTTGAAAACCATGATGAAAGAAATTGCTTCAACATCATATTTCAAAAAGTCTTTAAAAGAAAACTATCTAGATTTTATAAAATCAGAGGGGAAAATGGAAATAGAAAGAACTCACTTGTCATCTCCCGAAAGAAACCTCAAAATGAAATTCCCAGGAGCATTATCACCCAAATCCAGATCTTCCAGGACAAAGAGAAAAGTACAGAAAGCAACTGCAAAGAAATAATTGAAGTACTGAGGGAACCACTGCTGAGAATATACATAACTTAGCAGCCTCCACTATAAAGGAATAGAGAACCTGTAATATGATATTCCAGAAGGCAAAGTATATAGGCTTACAGTCAAGAATAACCTAACCAGCAAAACTCAGTATAATATTACAAGGGGAAAAATGGAGCATGAATGAAATATAGGATTTCCAAGCATTCCTGATGGAAAGATCAGAGCTGCTTAGAAATTTAGTAGTAGCAATATGGAGAAACATGGAAAAGTAAATGTGAATGAACAATCATGTAGCACTAAACAAGGATTAATTGCTTGCATTCAAATGTGGGGAAAAGATACATTTGTCCCAACTGAAGCCTATGTCATCTGGGGTCTTAGAAGAACTCTAATTCGACCAAAGATCTGAAAGTAGTTCTATTAATGTCTTGATGGAAAGGGAGGGGAAGAAGAACAGTTATAGAATAAATGGAGAGGAAGGTTAGGAAAAATTATCTCATTTAATCAGAGTGGGAAAATAGATATCTATACAATCAAGGAGGAGGGTATGAGAGCAACTGACATTACAGGCTCACTTTCATTTAATTTGGACTGGTCAAGGAAGGAAGAATACAAACACACACACACATAACATTAAGTACAAAAATTCATTTCACTCAACAAGCAAATAGGAAGGAAAAGGAAGAAGGGGAAGAGGACAATTAGAGGTAGGACAGATTAAGAGAAGGATTAGTCCTAAGCAAAACAAACTCTGAGGATGTACAAAAGCATTTATAGTTCTTTTTGAGGTGTCAATAAATGGGAATCTAAGAAAGTTTCCATCATTGGGGAATTGACTGAAGAAGTTATGGCAGGTAAATGTGATGAAATATTGTTGTGCTACAAGAAATGAAGAAGGGTATGGTTTCAGAGAAACCTGGGAATACTGATATGCAGAGTGAAGTAAGAAGAAGCAGAAGAACAATTTATATGACAATAATGTCATAAAGACAAATGACTTTGAAAGACTTAAGGATTCTAAGTACAAAAACTAGGCATGATATCAAGAGACTAATGATGAAACATGCTACCTACCTCTTGATAGAGAATGAATGAGGTTTTTTTTCAAATTTATTCATTTATTTGTTTTCAGTTTTCAACAATCACTTCCATAAATTTTAAATTTTCTCCCCCTCACTTCTCCTTTCCTCCCCAAGACAGCATGCAATCTTATATTGGTTCTACACATACATTCTTATTAAACACATTTTCAAGTTAGTTATATTGCACAGAATTGAAATGAAGGAGAGAAAGCATGAGTAAAACTAAACAAAACCAGGTAAAAGAGAAAGTTATCTGCTTCATTCCACATTCCACATTTTAACTCCATAGTTCTTTCTCTGGGTGTGAATGGAATTTTGCATCGAGTCCTTTGGAAATGTTTCAGGTCCTTGCCTTGCTGCAGAGAATTAAGGCTATCAAAAACAGTCCTTGAACACTGTAGCTGTTACTGTGTATTTTATTCTCCTGGTTCTGCTAACTTCACTCAGCATCAGTTCATGTAAGTCTATCCAGGTATTTCTGAAGTTTGCCTGCTCATCATTTCTTATAGCATAATAGTATTCCATTGCATTCATATGCCATAACTTGTTCAGTCATTCCCCAGTTGATGGTCATTCCCTTGATTTCCAGTTCTTGGCCACCACAGAAAGAGCTACTATAAATATTTTTGTATATGTGGGTCCTTTTCCCATTTTTATGATCTCTTGGTTATACAGACCTAGAAATACCATTTCTAGGTCAAAGGGTATGCACATTTTTATAGCCCTTTGGGCATAGTTCCAAATTGCTCTCCAGAATGGTTGGATCTGCTCACAGCTCCACCAACAATGAATTAGTGTTTGGACTCACCCACATCTTTTCCAACATTTGTCATTTTCCTGTTTTGTCATGTTAGCCAATCTGATAGGTGGGATGTGGTGCCTCCGAGTTGTTTTGATTTGCATCTCTCTAATCAATAGTGATTTAGAGTATTTTTATATGACTATAGACAGCTTTAATTTATTCCTCTGAAAATTGCCTGTTCATATCCTTTGACCATTTATCAATTGGAGAATGACTTATATTCTTGTAAATTTGACTCAATTCTTTGTATGTTTTAAAAATGAGACCTTTATCAGAGACACTAGTTGTAAAAATTCTTTCCCAGTTTTCTGCTTCCCTCCTAATCTTGGTTGCATTGACTTTGTTTGTGCAAAAACTTTTCAATTTAATGTAATCAAAATTATCCATTTTGCATTTCATAATATTCTGTATATCTTGTTTGGTCATAAATTCCTCCTGAATGAGACATTTTAAAAGAGAAGGAGCCAAAGCAGGAACTGTTTTTTTTTTTTATATTTCTAATAGGGGTTTTTGTTCTTTCTTTCTCAGTGAGGGAAGATATTAGAGGGAGAGTAGGCAGATTTTTGCTGATTGAAAACAAATTTTAATTAAAAAGTTGTAGGTTGGTTCTCTGGGAGTAGGAAAAAGGGAGAGGAAAAATGTAGGTGATGTAAAAGTGAAAAATTATTTTTAAAAAATTTGGATTTCCCTCCTGTAGCATCATATTCCTATTTGGTGGACCAAAATATCCTTGCATGTATTATGACTTTTAAGAAATGTTTGTTGAATGAATGAGTACCAAAGAAAGCTTCAACCCATACTTACTGAGCATCTGTCATAGTACTGTGATAGACTGTGAGTATTTTTAAAAGTAACTAAACAAATAATCATATTTAAGTATCAACTAAAGCACTGTGCTAACATTAAAAAGACAAAAGAAAATAGTCTAAAACTCAAGGGATTTACATTCAATAATTCAATTAAAGCATTTTTAAGTGCTAGTTTCTATCCTTGGTGCTAGAAATACAAATATAAAAACATTCCACTATCAAGGAAGGGGTTGGAGTGGAACAACTTGTATGCTTATTGGTAAATGGGAAAAAAATAATTTAGCAGGCAATGTCCAAGGAGAGGACGTAAAGATGAATAGCACAGCTACAGTGCTCAAGGTATAAAACAGAATAAGAAGTAGTAGTATGAAAGTACAATTAAATAAATAGTACAAACATAGTAAAAGATAAGACATGCGTATATAAAATGGGCCATTAAAAATACAAGGTAGTATGTGAATGCAATGGTTCAATTCAGTAGAACAAGTTCCTAAACTGGTTGGTCTCAGGACTCGTTTATACTCTTTAAAAACTGAGATTCTCCAAAACAGTCTGTCAGCTGGGAAGAGGTTAGTCAACATTTTCCATATTGGAAATTAAAGTATCTTAAACTCTCTTTAAACATTAAATCTCTCTCTCTCTCTCTCTCTCTCTCTCTCTCTCTCTCTCTCACCCTACCATGACCATATTTACTTTTTCACCATATAATATATGCTTTTGATAATATCTTTTGTGCCACTTTTCACATGCAACGCAAACACTAGAAAATGTACTAACTGTTGCATGGTTATCTATCAACAGCCATGATTGAGAACTTTCAGACTTCTCAAATGCAATGCTAATCACGACTATAGATTAAATTTTTTTAAAAAAGAAAAAATAGTCCCTGCTCTCAAGAAACAGTCCTTCATACATAAAAGAAAGAACATTATTTCCTTTTTATTTACCACCTAAAGTATAGAATGATTTCTCTCCTTACCTCTGCCTCTTGTAGTCACTGCTCCAAAATACATCAGGCAATTGCGGGTGAGGGGTATGAGGTTGGCCAATGAGGGTTTAGTCCTTAGAGCATACTCAGATTTGTCCTTCTCCATGGGTTATACAAAGTACTTGCAGTTATTTTCTGGTCTGCTTCCAAGGGTTGGTGAGTCTTTCTATGGCTATGAGTGACTGGGCAGAAGGGGTAGGAGGAGAAGGAGGTTAAGGAAGAGGGAGAAGGTAAGTGCCATATGGTAGTCTTGCTTGGTTGGCTGTAAGAGCTAGAGGAGCTGATGGTTCAAGAGGACTGAGCCAGAACTGAGCTGGCATATAAAAGGATTGATACCCCCTTCCCTCAAGCTTTTTTTTGGGTGGTTTTCTTTCCTGGTACCCCAAAAGGAAAGACCTGCTATGAGCTGCTAGGTGGCAAAAGGACTGTAATTTTCTTACCTCTAATTCTAATGCAATTGTCTATGAATATGGTACCTGTTTATTTTGTGATAATTTCTTCCTTATCATAGTTGAATGAGTATTCCAAAAAAGGAACTCCCAGTCAACTAATGAGATGTTAAGATTCATCAAGGTGATTAAAGGTGCCATTAGCAATTGGAGTTATAAGCAACAGCAGCTGAACAATCTGCTTGATCCAGTCCACCAGTGGACTGACCCATCCTGCTTCATCCCTTGTTTAACTAGGTTAATGCTGGCAGATACTTTAGCAGTACCTAGCACTAGTGCACAGTAGATAGAACTCTGAACCTGAGGTCAGGAAGACCTAAGTGCAAACCCAGTCTCAGATGCTTACCATTTGTAAGACCCTAGTGCTTAGCACAGTGCCTGGCACTTAATAGATACTTAATCAACATGATTAATTAACTTAAACTTTGCCCCATCTGTAAAATGGGGACAATGATAGTACCTCCCAAGCTTACTGGGAGGATTAAATGAGATATCTGTAAAACATTTAGTGCAGTGTCTGGCACATAGTAGATGCCTAACAAATGGTTATTTCCTTCCTTCCTACTCCTAAAAGAAAGAAAAGAACTTACAGGGTCATGAGATCTGAGACTCCTCAGCCCATCTGTCCTCTCCTATGTGCTTACTAATAACTTTTCTGCCCTAAAGCCTGTTCTCCTCATGGACAATGTGTGTAGAGGGGACGTGCATCCCCATTTTAGGGGACATTTTATAGCTTTTTGCTGTGATTGGTTGTTGTCCTTCATTCTCAAAGAGGACCAAAATGACATCACCATGATAAAGTGAAGTTTCAATGTGTCTGGCTGTGGCTGATCAGATCAATATGAGCTCAGAATGCTCTACCACAGGTTGGGCACAGATCATCCAGGTGAATATTTGGAGTGGATACCCCAAATTTGCGCATCCTACGTTTCCTTTGTGCTGTCTCAATTCTGCTTTGCTCATAGAGCACAGCACCCTTTCTGATGTGGGCACACCATGCTGAGCAGTCCTGTGGCAGTGTCTCCCATGTTGCACAATAAAATTCAAAGTTGTTGAGAGGGACCTTGAGAGTGTGCTTGTATTGCTTCTTCTGACCACCATGTGATCGCCTGCCAGATGCAAGTTCTCCATAAAATAATTTTTTTGGCAAGCATACATTTTGCATTCAAACAACATGACCAGCCCATCAGAGTTGCACTCTCTGAAGCATGGTTTAAATATTTGGCAGTTCAGCTCAAGCAAGAACTTCAGTGTCTGGTACCTTATCCTGCCAGGTGATCCTCAGATCCTTAGAATCCTCCTAAGACAGTTCAAATGGAAGTGATTCAGTTTCTTGGCATGGTGCTGTTAGACTATCCATGTTTCACAAGCATATAAAAATGAGGTCAGCACAATGACTTCAGTTTGGTAGTCAGTCTAAGACCTCTTCTCTCCCAAACTTTTCTTTGGAGCCTCTCAAACACTGAGCTAGCTTTGGCAATGCGTGCATCAACTTCATTGTTAATGTGTACATCCCTGGAAAGTGCACTACCAAGGTAAATGAACGTATCCACAGCACTGAAAACTTCTCCATTTGTTGTAACTGATGGATCCACGTATGGGTGGTGTGGTGATGGCTGATGGAGCACCTGTGTTCTCTTGGTGTTGATTATTAGGCCAAAATTAACACACAGCAGAGAATTGATCCATACTTTGTTGCATCTCAGCTTCAGAGGCTGCATTGAGTGCACAATCATCTGCAAACAGAAAATCATGCACCAACACTCCCTCGACTTTGGTCTTCTTGGGTTCTGGCCTTTTCAAATTGAAGAACTTACCATCAGTATGATAGTTGACCTTGATGTCGTGTTTATCCTCACTGAAAATTTTAGACAACATGGCTGCAAACATCATGCTAAAAAGCATGGGAAGAAGCACACAGCCCTATTTCACTCCACTGGTGACTAGGAAGGCGTGAGAGCATTGTCCACTATCCAGAACCCTGGCAAACATGCCATCATGAAATTGGTGTACAATACTGATAAACTTCTCTGGGCAACCAAATTTTGACATAATTTTCCATAAGCCCTCATGACTAACAGTATCAAAGGCCTTGGTCAGATCTACAAACATTGTGTACAAACCTCTGTTCTGCTCATAGCATTTCTCCTGAAGTTGTTGGGCAGCAAACATCATATTGACTGTTCCTCAGCCCTTTCTAAAGCCACATTGGCTCTCAGGTAGATGACCATCTTCTAGGTGAAGGATCATCCTATTAAGGAGGACTCTAGCAATAATCTTACCAGCAATGACTAAGAGAGAGATCCCTCTCTCTTAGGGGTCACAGGACAATCTATTCCCTTTATAGAGATGGGCAATGAAGGCACCCTTGAACTCCTGGGGAATAACCTCCTCTTGCCATATAACCTGAAAAATTTCAGTCAGCTTTTGTATAAACAATGGTACCCCTACCTTGTAAATCTCAGCTGGAATAGAATCAGAACCAGGTGCTTTGTCACATGAAAGGAGCCTAATGGCCCTCAAAACCTCTTCTTCAGTTGGAAGTTTAGCTAAGGAGGGATTGACTTCAACCTGAGGTAAATGGTCGATGGTCTCAGTATTGATTGATGATGGTCTGTTGAGAACACTATGGAAGTGTTCAGCCCATCTCTCCAGGATCATGTCCTTATCACTAATCAATGTGGCTCCATCAGCACTGAGTAGTTATGATGCATCATAGGTTTTTGGTCCATAAATAGCTTTCAGGGAATCATAAAAGTGCTTTGGATTGTTACTATCAGCATAAAACTGAATTTCATCTGCGTTCTTACTGTCAGGAATCCTGTATCCCTCTAACCTTTGCTTGTACTTTGCTTTTGATGGAATTAAATGATACCTTCGTGGAGGTGGATGAACTATCCTGCAGGTAAATCCTGCGGAGTTCGCATTTTTCATTTAGCACCTTCTGAATTTCCCATCGTTTTCATCAAACTAGTCTTGGTATTTGTGAGTGTTCTGACCCAGATGAGCAAATGCAGTGCTGTACACCAAATCTCTGAAAGCTGCCCACTCCTTTTCTGCTTCGTGGTTGCCAACTGGCTCAACCTTCCCTCCAAGTCAGCAACAAACTGTTCACACTCAGAGAAGAGCTTTAATTTGTTGACATTAATTCTTCTGGTAGTCATTTTGCCTTGGGGTCAGCACTTTGATGAATGAGAATATTTAGCTTAGAAAGGATAAGTCTATGATCAGTCCAGCACTCTGCACCACACATTGCCTTTGTCATTTTCACATCTTGTCTGTCTCTTCTCCTTACAATCACATAGTCTATTAGATGCCAATGTTTGCTGCAAGTGTGAATCCATGAAGTTTTATTGAATTTAGGTAAATGGAAAACAGTGTTGGTGATGACAAGGTCATGTGATGTGCAAGTCTTCAGCAGTAAATGACCATTGCTGTTGCTGTTTCCAACTCCATTCCTCCCTAGAACTCCCTGCCAAGTCTAGTAGTCTGAGCCTACTCTAGCGTTAAAATCACCCAGAATTATAAGCTTGTCTTCTTTTGGCACATTGATGATAAGGGTCTCTAGGTCTTCTTAAAATTTTTCTTTGACCTCATCAGGGTTTGTCATGGTGGGAGCATAGGTACTGATGATGGTGGCATAGTGTTTTCCTGCAAGTGGCAATCACATTGTCATGAGCCTGTTATCCACTCCTTTTGGCAGGCATACCACCTTGCTGACTAGATTAGTTTTGATTGCAAAACCCACGCCAGCTTCACAGCGCTCCCCTTCACTACGACCACTCCAGAAAGATGTATATCCTGCTCCAATTTCAGTAAACTGGTCTTCATTTGCTAGCCTTGTTTCACTCAGGGCTGCTATTTGGATGTGATGCCTATTGAGTTCTCTTGCAACAAGAGCAGTTTGTCTTTCAGGTCTACTGGATTTTGTGTTGTCTATTAGTGTGCACACTCTCCGTGTGCTGATGGGGAGTAGAATCATCTTTGCAGATTTTTTGTACATTTTGTACATTTTTTTATGTTTCAACTGCACAGTGGGATTCCCCACCTGCCACAGTAATCAGGCCAGGGTTGGGTAAGCAGACAACGTTTAGGGCACCTTTTGTAGCCCCTTTCCTCACACCAGAAGGTGAACAGTGCAATCCTTAAAAGGCTGCTCAGACACCCAGGGGGCTGCCGAGTCCCACTGCTGCTTCCAGTAAGAAACAACCCTATGACCTGGGCTGCCTATGTGCAGGGTCATAACTAGAGCTCCCAGTATATCTGCACCTGCTGCTTCATCACTTGTCTGTCGCCACAGGACTTTGAGGTGTAATAGTAAAATGGTATGGGCGATGTCTTTTGATTTGTGCTTAATTTGGATTTAAGTGAGGCAGAGTTGCACAAAGTCATCAGCCTCACTCTTTCCTCCAGAGTCATCATAGTCCAGTGGCAGGATAAGGTCAAGATGACTGGTGATGACTCAGGATGCAGTGGATGACCTTGGCATCTTAGGTGTCTAACCAAGCTCTAAATGTTCCACATTGCCTGCTTCAGCTGCCTTCATGGCCATTGGAAAAATTGTTCTCATCCGCCCATTCCACCAGTGTAAGTCTTCACATGCTTGGGGTAGACACCCCCCTAAATCACCAATGGGTTTAGGACCCCTGGGTTACCTTCAATCTGGTTTGACCTGTCTGCTGAAATGGTTTACAAGGGTGTGGCCACTGCATATGCTGCAGCTTCTTGGAGCCACAGGTGAGAGTTGGGTGGAACAGGCAGACACCAAAAGTAGATGAGCAGCCCTGGAAATGGCTCAGCAGCCATCACACCAAAGGTATTGGTCCTCCCTGAACACACCCTATACCCCAGCTTCTTGCTATACTCTTTCCATAAATATCTTTTCTGTAAAAGCTAATTGATATTAGCTGATTGGTTCATTTTGGGGAAGTTAATGGATGGGGGTTCTTTCTTTCTTGACTTTAGGTGAATGAGTATTCAAGAGAGCCTTGCTCAAGCAATGAATGGTATAAGAAAATCCATCAAAATCATCTGAAGCCTCATTGGCAACCAGGTCCAGCAGCAGTCATAACCATATCTGGTGAGGGACCAATAAAGGAGCCAAAAGACCTGCTTGATCCTACCTATCCCCTAACTCCTCAGGGTTACCAGTAGAACCCTAAGGGGAGAAATAGTATTCCCTTTAAGAATCTTCCCTGCTAGTCCAACATGAGTTGGGAGGTACCATACCTTATCTCACTTATCTTCTACACAAGGCCTTTCCTAATCTCCACAATTTGTTCTTTTACTTTTTCCCCCCACCTTCCTCTGCAGTGGATAGAGTATTGGATCTGGAGTCAAAAAGATTCATTGTACTGACTTTTATGAGCTGTGTGATTTTGGGTAAGTCACTGAATCCTGTTTGCCTCAGTTTCCTCACTTGTAAAATAAACTGCAGAAGGAAATGGCAAACCACACTAGCATCTTTGCCAAGAAAACCCCAAGTGGGGTCATGAAAACAATTACATTATTTACTTTTCATTTTCACAACAACTTTTGGACATAAGTGATGTTATCCCAGGTCTTCTTCAGGACAGAGAGAATTTAAGTAATCTGACAAGGGTCACATAGATATCATCTGAATCAGAATTTGAACTGAGGTCTTCCTCACTTCAGGTCAATAGGTTCATCAACTATACTATTTCACTGATGCAGTAAGATCTTTTTTGAAAGAGAGAGTGAATGCCCAGTATATTTAAGTCCTTGGCTTCACTTTTCAAGAGGAAAACATCCATAGGACATCCCTTTTTACACACCTCAATTCAACTGAATGGGTTAAAAAATATGCACCTTTCTCTCCCCCTCCCTTAGGTGCTACCCTTATATAGTAACAGAAACCAATGGGGAATGGTACAGTAAAAAATCAAACCACAAACAGAATACTTCTCCCACTTTATGTTGTTAATTTTATTATGTCACATTCATTTCCCAATAAATTCCTCCCTCTTCCTAGTTTAGCAAGCCATACTTTTTAAAAGAGATTTTAAAAGGGAGACAAAAGCAGTTCACCAAAACCTGTCCATGTACATTCAGTATTTGACAGTATCTGCACTGTTCCACATTCACAGCCTATGACCTTTGCAAAGACAGACAGGACGCACACTTTTCAATTTTTCTCCAATTTTTGTCATTATAACGATTCATCCTTGAGTTTGGGGGTTTGTTCCTTCCAATATATTGTTTTCCTAGTTTTTATTTCCTTTGCATCAGTTCGTCTAAGTCTTTTATACTTCTTTGAATTCTTCATCTTCATATTTTTTTCCAGAGCAGTAATATTCCATTTCATTTTTACATCACAACTTTTTAGACATTCTCCAATCAACCAATGTTCAATTTTTAAGCAAAATTTGTGTTGTTGCTTTAAAATTTGGAGGTTTTTTTAAAGGGATAACAGTAGAATGATAAAGAATTAGTAAGGTGAGGTATTCTGGATGTGGAAAAACAGCATGAACAAAAATGTGGAGAAAGTGGGATCAAGCATACAAAACAGAATTGCTTGCCTAAGAAGACTGCTGGGAAGTAATGACAAGTACGATCATGAAGGATAGTTGTTGGAGGCACATTAATGATCTGGCAGACGAATTTGGATTTGATAGAATATGCATGGACAAGTTCTTGCACAGGGGAAGGATGTTATTAACATAGTACTTACTTGGATGTCTGTGATTTCATCCATACAGGCATTCCTTAACCCTGGTCTGGAGTATATTCAATCCTTCTTATATTATGTAACTCCTGATCATGTCCTTTCCATGTGTAGAAAAGTCTACCCAATGTACTAGAGACCTTTCTTTAGCTATTTTAATATACTGTAGATAACAGTGCCTTGAGTTCAATCTCTCTCCTGATCAGTTACCTTGTTTTCTCATCATATATGTCCTTGGTAATGTCTTTTGTGCCACTCTCCACGTAGGATGTTGGATCTAGAATATGTGAGTCATTCTTGGTAATATGCAGCTCGTTTATAGAGATGATCAGGTGGTACAATATATAGAACATTAAACCTGGAGACAGGAAGATTTGACCAGTTATGTGACTCTGGGAAAGTCATTTAACCTTTGCCTATCTCAGTTTTCTCATCTGTAAATAGTACAAGATTTTTGTGATGATAAGGCAAAATATTTGTAATGAGTCATATAAATGGTAGCTATTATTATCATTATTATTTCAACTATACATTTCTTTATTGACCTCTTCTGCTGACATTGTACTATTACCTAATTTGCAGCCATAGAGAGCATTTGAGGGAGAATGTTGATTCTTAAAGAATAATGTGTGTGTGAGTGTAGACGCATATGCCAAAGAATAGCTTGGGATCATTGAAAACACTGAAAAGTTTCCTACATATAAATGAGCACACTCCCTCCTATTAAGTTGTAGGTCCTGCTTCATCCTCCTGGTAACCTGGGGAGGTTACTGGATAAGGTTTCGCTATTTCCTGACTTTAGGTGAATCTTATTGAGAATGTTCTTTAAAATTCTGGGGAGCAAGATCATGAGTACATTGACATTCTCAAATAAAAGCAGCTGGAAAACCTTACCATATATAAAAAATTTTCCTTCCATTTGGATTTCTGTTCAGCATGTTGCCTATGACCACTTTTGACAAACTTATGTCTCTCTATTTTACACTTTGCTTAACAATAATACTTGGAGAATAATTCTATCTGTTAATCAACAAACATTTACTAAATGCAAACCCTGTCTCAGGCACTGTGCTAGGTCCTGGGAATATGAAAAGAGAAAGAGAACAATTATTGCTCTCAAGAAGCTTAAATTCTATCAAGAGAGGCAATGCGTGCATATATAAATATTTACAGAATTTATACAAAATATGTAGAAACTGGACTAAGTTTTCCTTAAATTATATTTTTCCCTTCTTCCCCACCTAACTCTCACCACATTGAGGAAAAAAATAAACAAAATACCTGTTATCAGCATGTATAGTCAAAATGAATTTCTTCATTAGCCTTGTCCAAAACATCTTATGTCTTACTCTGTGCTCTAAGTTTTCCATCTCTCTATCAAGAGATGGGCAGCAAGTTTCATCATTAGTCCTCTCAAATCATGATTGGTCATTAAATCGATCAGAGTTCCTATGTCTTTCAAAGTTGCTTACCACATTGTTATCACTGTATACATTGTTCACCTGATTCTTCTCACTTCACTGTGCATCAGTTCATACCATTCTTTTGAAGCTTCTCTGAAAACATCCTCTTTATCATCTCTTACAGCACAACTGTTTCCATTGCATTTTATACCATAACTTTTTCAACCATTTGCCAGTTAATGGGCATCCCTTCAGTTTCCCATTCTTTGTCACTGCAAAAGGAGCTGCCATAAATAATTTTGAAAATCCTTAGAGTTTATTTTGCCTAAGACTAATCTCTGGTTTAAATTACCCTACCTCTATTTCTCCCTTCTCCCTCCCCTTGAATGAAAAGTGTTTCTGCACCCAGTTCTCAGAATTTGTATTCTTTACTCCTATAACCTATTCAGATGATAATGCAATTGAAGTGTCAGCAGATCCTCCTCCCCTCCCTCCTTATTTGTAGACATCTACTTTCCCCTTCTCATGATGAGATAATTTTCCTTAATCTTCTATCCCTAACTATTCTTATCTTTTCTTTCAATTCTCCTTTTAAGTTCATCAAGACATACCAAAATCACTCCTAGGCCTTCTGTCTAATTAGATTTCTTCTATGACCCCTCTTAAGATAGGGCTCAAACAGGACAAATGTATTATCTCTCCATATTGATATGTAAACAGTTTATCCTTGTTTAGTCCTATATGATTTTTCATTCACATTTATTTTGTCATGTTTCTTATACTTAAAAATTCCTCCATAGCTTTGGTTTTTTTGTCAGGGATGCTTAGAAGTCCTCTATTTCATTAAAAATCCATGGTCCTTGGAGTTTTCATTTTGGGTTTCTTTCAGAAGGTAACAAGTGGGTTCTTTCTGTTTTCACTTTGTCATAGTTCTAAGAGCTGGACAGTTTTAAGATTTTTTGAAGTATGGTATCTAGACTCTCTCTCTCTCTTTCTCTTTCTCTCTCTCATTTTTGGTTATGGCATTCAGATAGCTCAGTTTTTTTCCTCCTCAATCTGTTTTCCAAGTCAATTATTTTTACTATGAGATACTTTATTTCTTCTTCTCCTTCTCCTTCTCCTTCTCCTTCTTCTTCTTCTTCTTCTTCTTCTTCTTCCTTCTCCTCCTCCTCCTCCTCTTTCTCTTGTCTTTTGACTTTGTTTTAATATTTCTTGTTGCCACTGGAGTCATTGGCTTCTATTTAGTACATTCTAATTTTCATTGTAATTTTCTAAGTTTGCTGCTTGGGCAAGGTCTTGTGCCTCTTGCGCCAAGCTATTAATTTCCTTTCCAATTCTTTTTTCTGTAGCTCTCATTTCTTTTCCAATTTTTCTTCTAGCACTCTCATTTATAAAAACATTTTAAACTTTTTTTTTTTAATTCTCTTCCAGGAATTCCAAGCTGTGTTTTGCTTTGAGGCCTTGATTATAGATGTTTTGGAGTCATTCTTCCTGTGTTTGCATCATGAGCATCTTTCTCACCATAATAGCTTTTTGTAATGAGATTCTTTTTTTGTTTGTTCATTATTCCAGTATACTTCCTGACTTCAGACTTGATATTAGGGATATCCACTAAGCATTTCTGGAGGAAAGATCTGTGCTGGTTTTGCCACTGCTTTCTTGGGGCAATGGCTGTTGTGTTATTTCAGAATCTCAAGGACAGCTCAGCTTGGGGACCTGTGAGCTTTCAACGTACTCAAAATGGTCTGATCCAGGGCAAACCCACATCTCTGTCCCCCAGTCTGAAATCTGGAATTTGGTCACCTAACTTTGGGTCTGAACAACCATATACTATTGCTAGACTCAGGCCCTGTTACTCATCTGGGAAACCCTGCTAGTTCCCATCTGGGAAGCTCTGCTGGTTCAGAGTCACAGACTGTAGGTTCCCCTTTGGTCCTAAATTTCTTTCCTGGTTATTTCTCTGCGGCTTCAGATTAGGCTAGAAGCTAGAACTGAGACTCTGCTGTGCTCTTGGGATGTAAACCACACTGTTGATGCTTGTTTCTAAATTTTCTTTTAGTTTGTTACACAGCCTAGGGCCAGTAGCTGCTCCATAATCAAGAACACCATCTCTAGACTCCACTTCCTTCCTCAGTCTGCCCAGATCTGTGACTAGATCTGTGTAGTGGGCAACAAAGCTGCCAGTTGACATTTATTCCTGTCTTAGAGCCTTTGTTGCCTTTGGTGCTCTATAAGACATGCTCTTGATCAGATCCTTTCTTCAACATCTACAGATCTCTCTTTTTCTTTATCATGACTTGGGCTAGAAAAATGACTGACTGTGACTTTGACTTGGATTTTCCCATCATGATCTGCTTTGCTGCATTTTGTAGATCTGTTTGGAAAAGTTTCAGGAGGGAATTTGATGTATTTCTTTCTGTTTCTCCACCATATTGCCTCTGTTTCCAAACTGAACTAGACTTTGAGCCTGCTCCCTGAGAGAACAAGGTGGTACAGGGGAGATTATTCCTTTGAGCTGATTAGGTGTAGGAAGTAGTCATTTGTTTATTCTTCTTATATCTTTGAAGTAAATATCCCTTTTTAAAAGCTGATTGAAGTGTAGTGATTAAATAGAAATGGGTGTTGATTACTGGTCCCTAACAATGGCAGGAACACTGATATGGGTGCTTTAGCCTATTGTGATAGAGAAGGGAGCAAGCACCTTAACCCCCCAGATCACCTCATGAAACCCTGAAGAAAAGATATAGTAGCCTGGTTCTGGAAGAGTGAGCCAAAACATACCTCATTACAGTAATATTTGAGCTTAGCTTTGAAAAAACCTAGGATTCTAAGAGACAGAGATGAAAAGGCAGTACATGTATAATGGGGGTTTGGCACATGCCTGAATCATCTAAGATGGTATGATCCACATGGAAGATTCTGGGAAATCTTCTTCTAAGAAATTGGAGATTCAGTACATGCACAGACATTCTACCTTGGCCTATCATGTGGTGGAAATAGCCTTTTCCATTGACTATATAGCTGGAATGTCTGGATTGAGTGCAGTAGTTATTTTTTCTTATATTGACATCCAAGGGTAGATTCATTCACTGTCAACCAGTGAGACTATACAGTAAAGGGGAAAAGGTCCTAGAGCAGGGGTGGGGAACCTGGGGCCTCAAAGCCACACATGACCCTCTATGTACTCAAGTGAAGTCCTTCGACTAAATCCAGACTTCATAGAACAAATCCTCTTAATAAAAGGCCTTAGCTCATGTGACTCTAAGAAATAGGCCTGGGATTTTGGCCTTTTATTTCTTCCTTTTCCCTTCTAGGTATAGGTAATGGAGTCACTGACCGTGGCGTGTCAACCATGGGGATCCATAAGCCCAAATATCCAGTCCAGGTGTTGCAGCTAGCACCCTGGGGAAGCTCCCAAAGAGCAAGGAAGTGGGGACACCAGACTAGTAGGTCTTTGGAGTTGAACTTGTTGGAACTAATGCTGTCTAATAACTGAGCCAAGTTGTGAACTAATCCCCTTTGTATCCTCAGAGACAGAGGTAGTGTGTGAGTGTGTATGTATGTGTGTCTGTGTGTGTATGTAAGGGAGTGGGAGTGGAAAGGAGAAGGAAGGTATTATATCTACAAGGTACTGGGGAAAATGTTCGTACATTTGCTATTATTATATCTTTTAAATAAATATTCTTTTGTAAAAGCTAAATTAATGTTAAGTGATTGAATAGAAATGGAGTGCTAGTTACTGCACCCCTAAAAATAAGAGAAACAGAGTCAGTGGCAAGTAAAATGGTGGAAGAAAGAAACTCTCCAGTTCCTTCAAAGTACCAGAGAACCCTTTGACTGGATTAAAATGCAATAGCTCATGAACATAATGGAATCCTAATGTATTATAAGAAATGACGAAGGAGGGAGTTTCAGAAAAGCTTGGAAAGACTTGTAGGAACTGATGCAAAATGAAGTGAGTGGAACCAAGAGAACAAGTTACAAAGCAACAACAATATTTTGTGAAATTTGTGGTTAGCACAATGACCCATCACAATTCCAAAGGATTCATAATAAAAACCAGTATCTATCTCCAGCAAGAGAACTGATGGAGCTGGTTGCACACGGAAGCTTTTTTCCCCCTTGTCCCTTCCTTTTCTTTTCAGAACATGGTTATTGCAGAAATTTGTTGTACAAACTTTATATTTGTAATAGAGTCTGTATTTCTTGCCTTCTCAGTGGGTGAGGGGGGGATTGCGAGTAGGGAGAGAATTTGGATCTGAAAATAAAATAAAATGTAACAGGCCTGGCCCTCAGACAATGGGACCAGAGTCGATCCATGTTATGCTTTCCAAGCATAAGTGACAATCTGTGCTGTGTATAGCAAATGGATATGGAACATTGTGTATGAGGGATAACAAAAAGGCCACTGCATGAAGACAGAGAATGTATTGGAAATACATGGGCCTCTCTAGAAATATATCTATATAGGCTTTAGAAAATAAAGCTGAAAGGGAACCATTACTCCCTCCTCTGGCTTCCACCTTTGGAATGTGGGTGTTGCTAGTTAGGTCTATACCCTCCTTGGTCAATTCCCACTCTTAATCCCTGCCCTCAACTCTGTCCCTACTGAGTCACTGTACATGAGTGAGGGGAGGGGGAAAGAGTGACTGAGGCCACATGACTTGATAGCTTCGCCTTGTCCCAGTATATAAAATGGTACTGATTCCTTTTCACAAAGAGGAGAAGAAGGAAAACTTCTGACCCAGTTTACTTCTATTTTGAGGGGAATTTGTTTTAGAATTGCCTATAAACTAAATTAATAGAATTTTCTTTCTCAGCTTTGAATAGCCTCTAAACAGGTCTGACTCTTTTGGATCAGGGCTAAAACGCTGGTCCTTTATAGATTGTTTTATATCAATACCTAAACAAGATTCCTTCCTATTGCAGCCTCACTATTGGCAAATAAAAATTACTGATCACCAATAAGTAGATTGATCATATTTATCCAGGCAGCAAAAGACATTTAAACTACTTAAACAGGAATTAGAAAATTAACTTTGCAAAATGGAAAAAAATAGCTTTTTCCCCTATTTTGGTTCCTATTCTCCCAAATGGAAAGTCAGTAACCACCATCCCATTCTGGCCATTGAAGATAGAGGCACCAGCGTAGAGGTTGCTGAGTCAGAAAAGTAGTACTTTCCTTCCTTGAGTAACAGCAGCAGTGGCTGAAATGTGTTTTCCACTCCCAGGGCCACAGAAAGAAGAAGAAATAATGGGAGTGATTGGAGAGATATGTAGACTGTGCTCATTTACATAGGCAGCTTACCTTCATGGCTGAAGCACCAGTCTTGGCAGATGAAGATGAGTAAGAAGTCCATTCTAGGCATGGGGATAAGTTATAAAAATTCACTGAGCCTTGAGGGGGAAATGCATTTTAGTGGAAAAAATTAAGAATAAAAAGGCCAACTAAGATTCCACAGAATCCAACAATGAAGAATGTTACCCACCTCCTGACAGAGCGCTGATGCAGAATGAGACACAGGGTTTTGAACATAACCAATGTGGGAATTTGTTTTATTTGACTGTGCATATGTATGTATATGTGTGTGTGTGTGTGTACATATATATATACGTATACACTAGGGATAGCATGTCAGATTTTGAGGAAAACTAGTAGTTGAATTGTGCTGGAAAATAAACTACATGGAGAGGGGTAACATGAAATAAGACTAATGGGGTAGTTTGGAGTAAAATTGTGAAAAGTCTTAAATATAATCTGTATTTTATCTACATGAAGGTGACATGATTAGATCTGGTCCTTAAGAAGATTATTTTGGCATTAGTGTGAAGGATAGATTAGAAAGAGGAGAGACTGGAGGCATGGAGACCAGTTAAGAGGTTATTAGTATGGGGGAATGGGAGGAAGTAGTACAGCCCAGACCACTCCATGCCCTTCTCCCATTACTCCAACAAAGATCTAAGAAAAATGACAGATGAAATAGTAATTGAGAAATCCCAGACCAGGGAGCAGGAGCAGTTAAGTGGACTCAGGAGGGAAGCTACAGCCAAGAGCAGAGCTAAGGCCTTGTTCCAGAAAGGTGAGTTATCATAGATCCAGTAGATCTAACATAGACCTAGCCTGAGGCTATGTAACTTCTTAAGAAGCAGGAAGTTCTATGGCATTGGCTCTCAAAACTTCTTGCATGGTCTGAGGCCTATAGCTACATGACCAGGGCAGAAAGTTCAGACAAGGTGGGAGCCTATAGCTATTTCACTCTGGACCTGCAGAACCTTCTATCCTTCTAGCCAACTGATAGGGGCTGGGACCAGTAGCAAAAATCTACTGGCACTCCAACCAGAGATTGTGTTTCCCTCTTTCAAATATGAGTCAAGGGCTTGCATATTTCATTCTTGATCAGATATCTTAGGACCCACTGAAGTCTTGCAGGTGCTCAGGGTCAGCCATCCCTGAGTTCCTTGAAGAGCAAAGTATTTAACATCCAGGCGGAGCAGGAACAGGACCCCAGACAATACAGGATAGTACCAAAGAAGGCCATCATATTACCTCCAGAAGTGAGCAGATCCTGGCTCTAGTACAAAACTCCGATTTTGAAAGTTAGCTCAGAAGAATGAGTAGTTTTTTTCTAAATCCCCACAATAAAGAACCAAAGATTTTTTATCATGTTAAAAACCTCCCCGCACCCACCTCAGTAAAGTGTTAGGGAGTCCCAACAAACTCAGAAGAGAACTCCAAAAATAACTACATGCCAACTCTCAAAGAAGGGGCTATTAAAGGAGTTCATTTGGGAAGTAATGAGGTCCTGGTCTTCCACTGTGACAGTATAAGTAAGAAGACAGATTAATGAGGAGGTAGACTAGAGCCTGTAGAATTAAACAACTGTTTGTATGGCACATAAGGAAAAGGGAAGAATCATTTTTTATTGTGAGATGTTAAACCAAGGTAACTAAAAAAATGGTAGTTTCCTAAGTAGTAATGAACTCAGGAAGAGGGACCTATTTAGAAGGGTATACTGTGAGTTCAGATTTGGACATGTTGAGTTATAGATGAACTGAGGTGTCTGCAGGAAATCTATGTGGAATTATTGAGCAAGTAGTTGGAGATGTGGGCATTTTTCTGTAGAAAAGTGTCCTTTTGGTAATGTCCTTTGTAAAATGTGGCATCCTAGGATTCATACACAAAAGTATTTATAGTTGCACTCTGTCTTGTAGCAAAGAAATCTAAAGAAAGTGAGTAACCATCCCAAAGAGATCATAAAAATGGGAAAGGGTCCCATATGTACAAAAATATTTACAGCAGCTCTCTTTGTGATGGCCAAGAACTGGAAATCGAGGGGATGCCAATAAATTGGGGAATGGCTGAGCAAATTGTGATATGTGAATGTAATGGAATACTATTGTGCTATAAGAAATGATGAACAGGAAGACTTCAGAGAGGCCTGGAAGGACCTATATCAACTGATGCTAAGTGAAAGGAGAAGAACCAGGAAAACTTTGTACACAGCAACAACCACAGTGTGGGAGACATTTTCCTGGTAGACTTAGCCCTTCGCAGCAATGCAAGGACTTAAAAAATTCCCAGTGGACTCTTGAGGCAAAATGTCTTCCATATCCAGAGAAAAAACTATGAAATTAGATCACAGAATGAAGCAGATCATTTTCTCTTAGAAAAAAAAATTGTGCAGGGTTGATGAAGGTGGTGGGGGAAGGAAGCCAACACAACTCAGCCAGTTCCCCCCTCCCCTTCCCAGGAGGTTTCTCTTCTCAAACCTAAATGGAGGACTATAGTTAAGAAATACTGAATACTTAACTTTAAGTATCACGCAGCAATTCTACATTTTAGAGTTCCTTAAGTTAAGAAAAAGGGCTGGCAGCATCCACTCAAAGCAGCAATCATTTATTTCTTTTGCTGATGTAGACCTGAGCACCAATGAAATTTGAAAAACTAATTATTTAAATGCTTAATATAGTGGTGTTTCTTATAAAAATCCAAACCGTGCTATAAAAAAAAGGAAGCAGGTAATCATCAATTGGGAATGGATGCACACATTTTGCTATTTAGATGTAATGGAATATTATTGTGTCATGAGAAATGATAAATATGACAGATTCAGAGAAGTCTGGAAAGACTTGCATGAATGGATGGAGAGTAAAGTGAGAAGAACCAGGAAAATAATTTATACAAGGAGCATACTAAATGAAAGGAAAACAACTTTAAAAGAAAGACCAACTTATCAACCCATCATAACTTCAAATGATAGATGATGAGCCATGATTATGGCACTGAGGAGATGAAACAGAAAGATGTGCTTACAGATAAGACCAATATGTTGATTTGTTTTGCCTGACTCTGTTTATCTAAAGGGAAGCCTTCTACTGAGGGTAGAAAAGTTGGTAGATAGGAGAATGATCCAAAATAACAAAAGAATAAAATGGGCATCAAAAAAGCATTAAAAATATACAGAAGAGAGGAGAAAGAAGGCCAGAAGAGGATCATAAGAGAAGCAGGGCAGTTTGTACCATCATGCTAAATATCTGACTATGTTCAGTCATTTTTCAGTTGTGTCTGAATCTTTGTGACCATATCTGGGTTTTGGGGGTTTGGTTGTTTTTTTTGGTTTTTTTGCAAAGATCCTGGAATAGTTTACCATTTTCTTCTTTTTTACAACTCATTTTACAGATGAGAAAACAGGCAGACAGAGGTTAAGTGACTTGCCCTGGGTCACACAACTAGTGAATGTCTGAGGCCAGATTTGAACTTAGAAAGTTGAGTCTTCCTGATTTCAGTGTCACACAGCTAATAAGTGTCTGAGGCCAGAATTGAACTCAGGAACATGAGTCTTCCTGACTCCAGGCAAGGCACTCTATCCACTGTGCCACATACCATCATGCTAAATATATAACATACTTAAAAAACCCAAACTGCCTGAAGTTTCTCATGTAAATTTACAGGTATTTGTAGCTTCTTTTCTCTGTTTTTTGAAGTGTTCATGTTTATTAAGTTCAATCAAGAAAAGAATACTTAAAACAGGGCAAGATAAAGTTACTAATGTTAACTATTAAATGGTTAAGCACAATTTGGATTTTAAAAGAAATATGAGACCGGGGGGGGGGGGGGGGTAGAGGGGGGGAAAGCCAAGATGGTAGAGTATAAAGATACACATATGCTAGCTCCCAACCCACAGCCCATAAAATACCTGTAAAGAAGAATTCCCAACAAATTCTGGAGCAGCAGAAGCCACAGAACAACAGAGTGGAGGAGATTTTGGTTCCAGAGAGACCTGAAAAACGGACACAAAAGGTCTGTCGCACACCAGACACAGAGCAGAGCCCAGCCCTGCCTTGGCCGTGCAGCACCGAGAGGAGCAGATCCAAGCAGGCTTCACGGACAGAATCTCCAGCGGCCCAGCAGGTCCCTCCACCCACAGGTGCCAAAGGTCAGTGAGAGGGCCTTTTTGGCTGGCAAGAGGGGAGCAGGGTGTCTCCATAACTCAGGCCCCCTTAGGAGGCAGCAGCAGACAAGGGCTCCCAAAGCTGGCAAGACCTCAGATCCATTGTGGAAGGTCTCCCCATAAAGCCCCTGAGAGAACTGAGCCCTGTGTGATGGCCCTGCCCCCACCTGAGCAGATGAATTTAATCTCACACTGAATAGCAGCCCCGCCCCTGCCCAAAGCCCTGAGGCTGGGAAGCAGTATTTGAATCTCAGCCCCCAAGCACTAGCTGGGCAGATCTGGAGGCAAGGTGGGTGTGAAGAGGAAACTCAAACATCAAGTCACTGGCTGGGAAAATGCCCAGAAAAGGGAAAAAAAATACGACCATAGAAGGTTACTTTCTTGGTGAACATATATCTCCTCCCCCCTTTTGGATAAGGAAGAACAATGCTTACCATCAGGGAAAGACACAGAATTTAAGGCTTCTGTATCCCAAACATCCAAAATAAATATTCAATGGGCTCAGGCCATGGAAGAGCTCAAAAAGGATTTTGAAAAATCAAGTAAGAGAGGTGGAGGAAAAACTGGGAAGAGAAATGAGAGAGATGCAAGAAAAGCATGAAAAGCAGGTCAACACCTTACTAAAGGAGACCCAAAAAAATGCTGAAGAAAATAACACCTTGAAAAATAGGCTAACTCAATTGGCAAAACAGGTTCAAAAAGCCAATGAGGAGAAGAATGCTTTCAAAAGCAGAATTAGCCAAATGGAAAAGGAGGTTCAAAAGTTCACTGAAGAAAATAGTTCTTTCAAAATTAGAATGGAACAGATGGAGGCTAATGACTTTATGAGAAACCAAGAAATCACAAAACAAAACCAAAAGAATGAAAAAATAGAAGATAATGTGAAATATCTCATTGGAAAAACAATGGACCTGGAAAATAGATCCAGGAGAGACAATTTAAAACTTATGAGATTACCTGAAAGCCATGACCAAAAAAAGAGCCTAGACATCATCTTTTATGAAATTATCAAGGAAAACTGCCCTGATATTCTAGAACCAGAGGGCAAAATAAGTATTCAAGGAATCCACCGATCACCACCTGAAAGAGATCCAAAAAGAGAAACTCCTAGGAATGTTGTAGCCAAATGCCAGAGTTCCCTGGTCAAGGAGAAAATATTGCAAGCAGCTAGAAAGAAACAATTCAAGTATTGTGGAAATATAATCAGGATAACACAAGATCTAGCAGCTTCTACATTAAGGGATCGAAGGGCGTGGAATATCATATTCCAGAAGTCAAAGGAACTAGGACTAAAACCAAGAATCACCTACCCAGCAAAACTGAGTATAATACTTCAGGGGGAAAAATGGTCTTTCAATGAAATAGAAGACTTTCAAGCATTCTTGATGAAAAGACCAGAGCTGAAAAGAAAATCTGACTTTCAAACACAAGAATGAAGAGAAGCATGAAAAGGTAAACAGCAAAGAGAAGTCATAAGGGACTTACTAAAGTTGAACTGTTTACATTCCTACATGGAAAGACAATATTTGTAACTCTTGAAACTTTTCAATATCTGGGTAGTGGGTGGGATTACACACACACACACACACACACACACACACACACACACAGAGCAAAGAGTGAATTGAATAGAATGGGATCATATCTTTAAAAAATGAAATTAAGTGGTGAGAGAAATATATTGGGAGGAGAAAGGGAGAAATGGAATGGGGCAAATTATCTCTCATAAAAGAGGCAAGCAAAAGACTTTTCAGTGGAGGGAAAAAGAGGGGAGGTGAGAGAAAAAACATGAAGCTCACTCTCATCACATTTGACTAAAGGAAGAAATAAAATGCACACTCATTTGGGTATGAAAACCTATCTTACAATACAGGAAAGTGGGGGAGAAGGGGATAAACAGGGTGGAGGATGATGGAAGGGAGGGCAGTGGGAGAAGGGAGCAATTTGAAGTCAACACTCTTGGGGAGGGACAGGATCAAAAGAGAGAAATAGAAGCAATGAGGGGCAGGATAAGATGGAGGGAAATATAGTTAGTCTTAAACAACATGACTATTATGGAAGTCATTTGCAAAACTACACAGATATGGCCTATATTGAATTACTTGCCTTCCCAAAGGGAATAGGTGGGGAGGGAGGGATGAAGAGAAGTTGGAACTCAAAGTTTTAGGAACAACTGTTGAGTACTGTTCTTGCTACTACAAAATAAGAAATACAGGTAATGGGGTATAGAAAGTTATCTGGCCCTACAGGACAAAAGAGAAGATGGGGACAAGGGAAGGGAGGGATGATAGAAGAGAGGGCAGATTGGTGATAGGGGCAATTAGAATGCTCGGTGTTTTGGGGCAGGGGGAGGGGACAAATGGGGAGAAAATTTAGAACCCAAAATTTTGTGAAAATGAATGTTAAAAGTTAAATTAATTAATTAATTAATTTTTTAAAAAGGAATATGAATAAATAGACACAGACACGAAGGAGAAGAAAAAAAATGTGTCACCCATCATGAATTTTGGAATGACTAAACAAATGATGGTACATGGATGTAATGGGATGTAATGTATTGCACCATAAGAAGTAATGAATGTAAGCAATTAAGAAAAAAACACAGGAAGATATAAACTGACACAAAGGGAACTTAGCAGAATTGGAAAAAACAGTGTGATCACTTACCAGAGTAAATCAAAAGAGAGATAAAACAAAACCAAACACTGGGTAGTAATAACCACCAAGTCTGATCTCAGAGAAGAGATAAGAAAAAGGGGCTCCCTCCTTAACAACTGGAGAAGGAGAAGACAATGGGTATGGAGCAAAGGTTCAAACTCAAGGTTGACTGGCCAAGATGGACAAATTTGATTAAAATGTAACTGGGAAATATTTAGCAAAATACGCAAAAATACAATATACTGTAGAGGATGTGAATTTGTGATTTTCTAAGTTAACTTGCAGCCCTGTGGGTGATCTGTTTCTATTTGAGTTTGACTTCACTGGATAGAGTAATGGAATCCTTCCCATCTAGCCAAATTCAGCTGATCTGGTGCTATCAGAGTGTCATATTGGAAAGCAGGTGGCCTGGATTTGGCAATGTTTCAACCTCATCTTTCCAGTCTCATTATATATTACTCCCCTTCCCACACTGGGATCCAGCCAGTCTGGCCTTCCCTCTTTCTCACACATAGCATTGCATTGTCTTTGCAATGGCTGTCCCCAACATAACTGTAAAGTACTCCTTCCTCTCCTCCCTCACTTCACCTTCTCTTCCCTTCAAGACACAACTCAAGTACCATCTTCCTTTCTGATCCCTCAGACTGTTGGTATATTCCCCCTCAATAAACCCTTGTTTTTAACATGTTATGGTTAAGTGACTTTTTAGTCATGTCTGACTCTTTGTGACCCCATTTGGGATTTTCTTTACAGATACTGGAGTGGTTTGCCATTTCCTTCTCCAGCCCATTTTACAGATGAGAAACTGAGGCAGACAGAGGTTAAGTGACTTGCCCTGGGTCACACAACTAGTGAATGTCTGAGGCCAGATTTGAACTTAGAAAGTTGAGTCTTCCTGATTTCAGTGCTCTATCCATTGTACCACCTTGTTTTTAACTAGTTTGTATATATTTTTATTTATTTTCTATATAGTTATTCTATATGGACTTATACAGCATACCCCGAAAGTCTTACTACATTTTCATCTTTAAGGTTTATTGTCTTTGTTTTCTCCCCCGACTCTTCCATTTGTGTATAAACTCCTTGGGAGTAAGAATCATTTCATCTATTTTATTTCTATTTGCCATGCCTTGCACATTGTAGGCACTAAAGAAATGCTTGTTGGTTGATTAACTGACTGATTGATCTTTGTTTTTGGAGTTGAACCCTAAGCCTATTCTCACCCTTCTCTTGACTCTCCTCCATCTCTTAAAAAAAAAACCCAACCGACTGAAAGAGGGACAGATTTGGATATCTTGCATATTCAAGTCTCTTGTGATTCCTCTACATCTTTCCCTTGATTACGTATTTGCTGAGGTCTACCTTGGTTCCTATAATCACTGTTAAGCACTATTATTATAATTACTAGGCAGGCCTCCATCCAAAGAAACTTTGAAGTCCAAAGTTTATGTCTTTGTCATTTCTGCTTTCTGTTGAGGACACCCTGCAAAAGACTTTTCAGTGGAGGGAAAAAGAGGGGACCCTGCTACTATTTATGGAAAGTACCCAAGGCAGGGAATCAGACTGAGGCTACTTTGGGCTATCGAGGACAATGAAATAAGGAGGCAGTTGGTGAAGGAGGAGGGAAGGGTGGCTTCTGAGCCATAGTGCTAAAAAGGACCAGGGGAAGACTTCACCCAGTCACACCAAGACAGAGCAGGACTGTCTACTTTCTTCTTCTCCTTCTGTTCTCCTTTTTTGGGGGGGCATCTTCCTCCCCACCCCCACTATAAAAATATAACATGGAAGAGGCCACGTAGAAGGATTTGACAAAGTTACGCATTTCCTCTCCACAGCCTCTTCTTCCCTACCTCCATCAGACCTCGGGACCCAAGAACCCTAAGTTAAAGTCGCCACCAAGGTTAGTTCCTCTAGTAATGTCTTGGCGTGTCTGGACTGTAGTGGTCCTTTTTAACCTTCTTAGCTGAAGGCCAGAGAGTTAGTGATACAAAGCATTCTGGTTTCCTCTGTCTTGTGTTCTATCCCTAAGACCACAGTAGAATATACTTTCCCTGGTAGAAAACAAAAACAAACTCCAAAAAACTGGACCAGTTGTACAGTTTATTCAAGGAAAAGTGAGTTTTTCAATCTCATTTTCTGGCTAACGATCGTGATTCTTTGCTTTTCTCTGTTTATAAAGTAATGGGCTTGATTATAAAGTCCTGTAATGAAAAGTAGCCCTCTGGAGGGAAGTCTGTTGAGAAGATCAGGTATTGGGAAAGATAAAATTTCACATAATCTACTTAAAATTATGCTGAAAATACTGGGGTGAGGAATAAGGCCTTCTTAGGATTTCAGAGCTGAGACAGACCTTCGAAACAATTTAACTCAACTCTCTATACTTATGCTTTTGTTTTTGTATCCCTCATGACTAGTGCCTGATACACAGTAGGTAATATAATTATTAATTAATATTTTTATAATGAATAATTTTACATTATTAACTAAGCCAAAATAAATGCTTATTGATTGCCACAGGTGAGGGCAGAGTCAAAATTAGGAATTCCAGTAACTAGAACAAATTCACTTGATCTTAGGGCTCAAGTTCACTCTAAGGCATGACCACTCTTGGGCATAGGGTAGATTTCAGAGAAAAGTCATGGGAACTGAGGATGCCAAAGATCCAGGAAGTCAGAATGTTACAAGGGAACAGAGGTTGGGAAAGAGGAGACTATGGACTAGGTCTCAAAAATATTGGGGAGGAAGGAATATGACTTGAGGGTTCATCCTTTAAAGTAGCAAGGCTCTGGAGAAGAAATGATGAATATTAACGTAGAGGTGCTTGCAAAGTGATGGTGATAGAGAGAGGGTCTAAAAGTGGCCATGGGGGTGGACTCCTCTTCCTTGTCCTGTGTGAGAGAACATCAAGCAATTCAGGTCTCAGTGACCACTGGTAGCAGACGGAAAGAAAGTAAGAGAAAGAAATCTAGGACTAAAGATTTAAAGCTACAAGGAGCCTTGAAAGTGACCTGTTCTATCCCACCCATTTCAGGGGTGAGGAAACTGAGGCACAGAGAGGTGATGCTCCAAAATTAGTAATTTTAGTCATTGGAGGACTAGATTTCAAACTCAGTTTCCATTTTTCCTCTGCACCACAAAAAAATCAAATTCTCCAAAGGTGTAGTTGAAAAGGATGGCAATGGAGAAGAGTGACTTGAGGAGAGCCAGGGCTGAGTTTACTGTGGATGGGAATGGGAATTTACAGGCCATGGTCACTTCTGCAGACTTCAGGTAGCCTTAACCATGATTCCCCAAGTTGATCCTGTACTAATCTCTTAGTCACTTGCATGTAATGAGTCCCCAAGCCAGGCACCTGTTTTGAGACAGGGGAAGGAAAACAAAGCCTGCCTACCCTGGTGAGAAAGCAGAAGTTTTGATGGTCCCAAGGGGTGGGAATGCTCTAGTAGTAAACTGATTGGGTGGCTGGTGTTGGGGGGCATGAAGGTGGAAAGAACATCTGTTGGAGGTGAAGGGCAGGGAGAGAATATCTTCCTCCCCAGCTCCAAATTCGTTTCCCCAATCCAGGGCACAGCCCCAATCGATGACCTAGAAGTCAGAATCAGGTCGATTTCAAGTTCCAGTGTTCCATTAAAAACCAAACCACACAAGAGGTCTTTTCTTTTTAATGTAAATACATTTTTTTTAAAAAAAAAAGCTGCTTCAAGAAGGAAATCATTCCTAGTACCAAGTCCCACTATGAAGACCCATTTTATTTTATAATGGGTGTTACATGAAAAGGGCAATTCCAAACAGCACACTGGGTTCCGGCTGCTTGTCTACAGGTATTTGCTGGAAGGACTCAGGTTGTGACTAGTCAAACTAATTTGCTTTCGGAAATCCTTGCATTCATCCAAAGCAGATGGGAGCTTTAGTGTTGGAGACACAAAGCAACAACAAGGACAGAAACCAAAACCAACTGAAACAATCGCTTCTTGGTGTTTGGAAACTGGCATTTGTGGATTCCATTGTGAGCTCCTGCCTTCAGTTTTTGACAAGGATTTCGGTTATCACTTCAAGGAGTAAGTACTAGGCTTTAAATTAACAGATGTTTTAACTCTTTTTTTTTTCCAGCTGGTTTCAGTCTCCTCTTTTACCAGGAAGTAGAAATTGGAGAGGTTCATGAGGAAAGCCTGAGATTAAAGCTACCAATTTTAACAATTCCTTCCTCTTTTAGCCAATTTTCCCGAGATAAGAAAAACAGAAACAGAAATGGAGTTAACTAGAAACCAACTTAAAGAGCAGAACCAGCCTGTAAAAGCAGGGAGGAACTAGTTTTTAGAGGCCAACCCAAGACTTTACATTTAAAAAGTGCTTAATTAAACTTTAAAGAGAGAGAGCTCTGAGAAAGTTGTGTACTGTACTCAGGTTTCCAGCGGTTGTTTCCACCCTTTCCTGAGAAGGCTGCCACGAAGTTCAAAGTCATCTCCATTTTATTAGATGAGTGTAAACCAGCAGCACAGAGTGATGCCACATTTCAGAACTTTACTTGTTGTCTATTGGTTTGAGCCACACAGGGCTGACATCAAAAATGATTCTGTAGGAAAGGGAGAAAATTGAATTTTAAGAGCTTCCAGTAGTTCCCTGTCCTGACTTTGCACATACAATCAATCTCTTTTCCTCTCTCTCTCTCTTTTTTAAAAAGTGTTGAACAAACACCAGAAAAAGAACATTTCTACATATAACAGAGGACAGAAAAAGACTTTTATATATAAAACTCTGAGTGTCTATTATGTACTGCTTGCTTTTTAGAAATCTATAATAAACTCAACATGTTACTTTCGAAACTATCTTCCTTGCTGGATTTTCTTCTGAACTTTTTTTGTCATTTTTTTGTGTGCTTTCTTTTAAAACTGAGCTTCTCCCTTCTCCCCCTTTTTGGTGACATTATCACTAGCTCCTTCTTTCTCCCATCATCCTCCCCCGCTCCTCAATTGGGAGAGAAGAGCGAAGAAAAAGAAAACTTTTATACCCAATAAACAGAGTCAAGTAAAACAAATCCACACTTTGGCTATTTTGAAAATAAATGTCTCATTCTGCACCTAGAGTCCATCACCCCTCTGTTAGGATGTAGATCAATGGTCTTCTGGAGTTGAGGTTGATCAATACATTGATCTGACATCTTAACTTGTGCAAAATTATTTTTCTTTATGTAGCAAAACCTTAGATTTACGCCTCTAGGTCAAATACATATTAGTAGCATAGGTCCCTAGAGCTCAGCATCCCCCTATCCCCCTATCACAATTCTAGGGGACACCCAGAAGGTATAATGGGGGTTCTCCTAATGCTTTTGGATGAAACTCCTATTTTTGGTCTACTGCCCTCTTATCAATGTTCTATACCATCTAAATTAATAGGTTAATGAATTAATGTTATTAATGTTCCATATCACCTAACTCAAAGGTGGAGAACCTGCGGCCTCGAAGTCTGACCTTTTCTGCTACTTTGATTCCTAGGAAAAATGGGTTCACACTTAATGTGGTTACTACAAATACTTTCCCCACTGAGTTAACTTCCAGGTGAGGAATAAAGGCCAATGGACAAGTCATACCTCTGCATGCACTGCATGGTGTCTTAGCTGCTGGACACATTCATTGCTAGCCTGAGTCGAGTAGATCACTTGAGTAGATCAGGATGGTTCCTTCCCAGGCTAGACCACTGGATCTCTAGTGGCTCTTTCAACCTTCTGAAATCACAGAAGACAGCTCCCTCCTAGAAATAGGCTTGCATAGAAGGCTATGAATTCATGGACCAGCCCAGTAGGGGGGAAGGGCAAGACCTCTACCAGCAATCTGGAACTCCAAGAATCACAAAAGAAAGAAAACAAGAATTTTTTCCCCCAAGCAATTTTTCCTTGGAGCTTTTTGTATATCAGTAAGTACTGCCATTTTTGAATTTTTTTCAGACCTGATATCCCCATCTCACATGGACTATATGTAGAGGGCCACTCATGGCCCTCATCCCGTTACTCACCATTTTTGACCTAGGTTGGTCAACCTCTCTGTAAGAAGTCTGATGGCCCTCAGTTCCTGGGGGCCAAAGGTAGCATGTCTATCTGATCAGCATTGGACCTGCTGTAACTCAGTACTCCTCAGTTCAAGGGATCCTTCAGCTTCAGCCTCCCTAGTAGCAGAAAATTCAAATGTGGGCTGCCACACCCAGCCTCAATGGCAAATTAAAAGACATTTTCATCATGCTGTAAATGGACAGGTGATAGTCACAAAATACTTGTGCACAATCTCAGATGGCAAGTAGAATCTTCCATTATACATTCCCAGCAGTGGATTTCCCAAGCATTTATGTGGATTGGCCACCTCCAGAACTGGGCTGTCATTGGTTAGACTCCCATGTGGTTACTGTACAAATGGTTCTCCTGGTTCTGCACACTTTATGCTGTATGAATTCATATAAATCTTCCCAGGTTTCTCTAAAACCTTTCCTTTCATCATTTCTTATTGTACTTTTTCATTATTTTAATGAATGTTACAATGCAGCCACAAAGCAGAATGGTCCTTGGGGAAAGTCTTTTGAAATCCTTTCTTTCTCCATATTCCTTTTTAAAACCTGCTTCAGAAACTCTGAAATCGAGCTAACTGGATGCAGATTACAGCCATGTTATGGACAGTCAATACAATTTTCCCCCTACAGTCAAGAGTACACACATTAGTCAGCTGGTACAGAGGCGCCAGCAGTCTACCAAGGGATTCCTAACTTTTAAAATATGTAGCGGATGTACTATCCCTCCATTTCTACCCCATTGTACCACCACTCTGGGGGCTTTAGGTAGGGTTTTCCTATTAAAATAGGAATGATTACAATTATAGAGCATTAAAAATCCTGATGTCATTCTAGGCTAATTCAGTTCAATAAGTATAGTATGTGTGAGGCTCTGGGGTAGGTATTGAGAATGTTGAGTGGAGAAACGCAACAGGCTTTGCCCTCAAGTTGCTTAGGGGATAGAATTACTATTCTTTGCAGAGGTGGGTGACTATGGATGTAGAATATTGCATATAACGTGATTTCTTTCATTAAGCTACTTTTACTAAATTGTTTTTATCTCTTTTTAAATTTGTTGTAAGTGATGGTTCTCTGGACAGAGACTATCTTAGGAAACATAAGTAATGTGTTTTCAAACAAAAGTTTTCAAACATTTTTAAGGGTCCAGCACATGGCAAAATCTCAATAAGTATTTGTTCAATTACTAAAGTTGCTACTACAGGATGAAGTCACAAATTTGTTCTAGAGATGGTTTCTCTTAAAAAGCTGATTGTAAAATTCCGTGTGAACATTTATTCTTCAGAAATCAGCAAGTCCTACAAATCAGAGCTTGATTTGTTAAGGTTCGGGGTTTTTTTGACTAGTTTTTAAAAAGTGACAGAGAAAAAGTAAATAATGCAGATAAATCTTAAAGGTGTATCATATGTAGGGGTTTTTTTTTCTGGGTCAGTTGTTAAACATTTACCAGGGTACGAGTAGATGATCTCCTGTGTTCCTAAGCACTATATTCACGCATTAAGAGTTGTGACTTTCTCACGTTCTGCCGGTCAGTTGCAGAACCCAGTGCTTCCACCTTCCCATTGTACAGTAAGGAAGGTTGGGAAAAAAAAGTTTTTCTCACAGTCAGACCTTTTACAGTCCCCCTCACTGCTAGTGTCTTCCCTCTGAAATACCTTCCATCAGCTCTGTAGATGTCTGGGCAACACTTGCACTTCTGGGTCTTATGACCAACAAGATTGAGGACTAGAAATTTTCTCCCATCCTCCCAACCACTCAGACAGTTCTAAAATAGGAATTATGTGCAAGAGATAAAGCAATTTCAACTTTCTACATGGCCTAGGATACTATGAACCCAAATGAGTCAAGAATGGAGGCAATTGGAGGCACTGGATACAGCCCTGGACCTAGAATTAAGACCTGACTTCTAATTCAGCTTCATACGGTTTTTAGCTGTGTTTGACTCTGGAGAAGTCACTTAACCTGTTTGCCTCAGTTTCCTCAACTGCAAGACAGGGATAATAACAACCTGTACATCAAACTGTTGTGAGAATCAAATGAGGTATTTGTGAAGTGTTTAGCACAGTGCTTGGCCCATCGTAGGAGCTATATAACATATTTATTCCTCTCCTCCAAGAGTGGAGAAGGCTCTGTACCCCCTTCCGTATTCAAACAGGGCTGTACAAGCTGACCCACTGGCCTGCAACAGAACTCAGTTCTATATTCTCCCTCACCCCACCTCTTCCTTGGCACAGAAATCCAAAAGGCAGAACTGTGCTCAGGCTGTGGCAGCTTAAAACACACTAAGTCACCACAGAGCCAAGCCACAGAACTAAGGAACAGGATAAGGGGAACAGGGCACATATATAGCTTCCCTACATCTGAGGTAGAGTCCAGAATCCAGCTGGGGCCAGAAGTCACTAGGGGCAGAAATCAATGCTGTTGGAACTGTGATTTGCCCAGTGCAGGAAGGGACTGGGACAGTTTTGAGGCCCAGCCCCCCAGGAACCATATTCAAAATGGTGTAAGTCAAAAGATGAATGACAGAGGACTGTTGTGGGGGGGCGGGCCAGGGAAATGAAATTACCAAAGATCTCAGAAGAAAGAAAACTCAATTAAAGACCCTCAGCTGCTAAGCAGATTAAACCAAAAGGGAAGATATTAATAAAAGAAGGGTATATGACCTCCAGATCTAATAAAAGAGTACAGACTTCTATGAAAAAAAATATTTCAAGACAAAAGAAAAATTAATCAACCCCCAATGAGGCAGCAAACCCTATGGATTCCCAAGAAAGCATAGAACTAGAGCAGGAGGTTACTGAATAGTCTAAAAGAAATGTGTGAAAGCAGAATTTATGGCCTGCATGACAGAAATAATTGGCAGATGAAAAACCTGAATCTACAGTGGCAAGTCTCAGCAAAGAATGGGAAAATGAACATTTGGGAAAGCAGCTATGCACAAGGACAATCTGGAGGAAGAGCGCAGAACATAAGGCTCATCGTATAGTTCAGCTAGGGCACAGTGACAGTCACTTCCCTCTTCCTGGGAGACAGGCCATTCTTAATTCAACCAAAGACAAACATGGAAGGTCTTGACTGTTGGGCTAAGGACTTCAGATTTCTTTCTATAATCCATCAGCAGTCATTATTTTTTTTGAACATGGGGAATTATTGGACCTGTGTTTTAGTAAGATTAATCTGGCCTCATTAAGCATAACTGAGACAAACCATAACGGAAGCTATCTCTGACCATGAGGTGAGGAGGGTCTGGATCAGAATGTTAGCCATGAGATGCAAAAAGAGGTCTAAGAGGCATGAGAAAGGAATGCATGGATGCTTCTGAACCATGGAGTTAACCTCAAGTATGAAGACTTTAATTTACAGCCAATATGTTCTTGGCCTACTTTGTGGGTCCTCACTCACAACATTCTATCTCACGTTCTCCATGTTTGGAATGCACTCCCTTGTTGGTACCCATGCTCCCACCAAACTAACAACCTGAAGGCTTTCCTGATCCCCACAACTGCTAATTGTATAGATTTGTGTGTACGTTTCCCAAGGCATGAAGGCTTGAACAGTACTAGCCATATAGTAAGTGCTGAATAAATACTTGATGATTATCAGGCAGACACCAGAGTCTGCAAAATACTCAATGCTTATCAATCACAAGCATTCTATCACTGAGGTTCTTATAGTACTGAATTTTGGCAACGAAGGGATTTTATCTGGGTTTTTTTCCTCATTGTCCAGGACCTATAGGGTTAGATGTTGCCCTAAGGATAAACAAGGACAGGTTGAACTGTCAATAGAACATTCTTCAATGTTTCATAGAATGTTTCAAAGAATCAACTAGGTGTTGCACAGCCTTCAGGAGAAAGTATGGGAAAACTCCATTTTTCAGTCCTGGTGAAGCCATTAAGCCACAAGTCATTGGCTGGTTTGATGCCTGGCCTTGAATCCTGACCAAACTGTCTCCGGAAACAAGTGTGAGCTGGAGTCCAGGATGGTTATTCAGGAATTCTTTTGTTGTGTTCTAAGAAAAAGGTCTTTTTTAGTAGCAAAGAACTAGACATTAAAAGGGTTGATCTGAAACAGTTGGGGATGATTTACTTAACAAAAAATTATGATATATCAATGCAATGGAATATGATGGGGCTATAAAAAGAAATGACAAAATGAAGAGTTTCAAAGAAACTTGGAAAGGTTGTAGAACTGAAATGAAGAGAACAAGAAATTTCTACCTTAACAATAACATGACAAAGAGAAACAACTTTAACCTTGAGAACTCTGATCCTTGAAATGCTCAACTACGATTCTGAGGTAATGATGAAGCATTTGCTTCCCACCTTTTAATATCCAAGATGGTGGGAATAAGTGCGGAGTAAGATATATATATTTTCAGACACAACCAATGTAAGAGTTAATATTGCTTGATGATGAATATTTGTTACAAAGGCTTGCTTCCTGTTTTCAACAGGAAATCAAAAGCCAAAAAAAAAAAAAATTAGGGAAAGAAGAGGGTCATTAAGGCAGCTTTAAAAAAAGTACACATAATTGGGGAATGGCTGAATAAATTATGGTATATGAATGTAATGGAGTACTATTGTGCCATAAGAAATGATGAACAAGAAGACTTCAGAGAGGCCTGGAAGGACTTATATGACCTGATGCTGAGTGAAAGGAGCAGAACCAGGAGAACTTTATGCACAGCAACAACCACAGTGTGTGAGAGTTTTTTCTGATAGACTTAGATTTTTGTAATAACACAAGAACTTCTTACCAAAAAAAAAAAAAAATCCCAATGGAGGATCTCAAGGCAAAATGCCTGCTACACTCAGAGAGAGAAATATGGAAGTCACTCACATATTGTAGCAGATCATGTTTGTGTATGTGTATGTGTTTGTGTATCAGGTTCTGATTTGTTATATGATTTCTTTCATTTATCTTAGTCTGACTACACAGCATGACTATAGTGAAAATATACTCAATAGGAAAGTATATGTAGAATCTATACAGAATTGTATGCAGTCGTGGGGAGGGAGGGGGGTAGTAGGGAGTAGGTGGGGAGGGATAAAATCGCAATTGTACGGCAGTGATTGTTAAACATTACAAAATAAAAAAATAAAAATAAAAAAAAAAAAGTACACATAAGATAGAAGGACAGAAAGAAGCCAGACAGCTTTGAAAACTAGTTTGAACTTTTAAGAAGAGAAGTCACATATAATACTGATTTCACACAGAGCCCTCATATTTGGTTCTGCTAAGATGTATATGAAAAATATTCATTTTATTTGGATAGTGTGGAGAATAAAAATTACATCTAGAAGAGAACCCATCCCACAAATGTCTTACATGTTTTCATAGCTACACATGGACTGAATTCTAGTTCTCCTGGGGTCTTCAGATGACTGCTAACTTCTCAGCTCCACACAGTACTTGTTTTATTGTAGAGCTTCATATATTTCTATTTCCTGGCCCTAAAAAATATTTCTGGGATTTAAAGGTGAGTCTGCTTTATTATTTTTAGACTCAGAAACCAAAATAAAAATTGACAAATGTAGCCACTCACTCGTTTTTTGTACTAGGCAAATCACTTAACCTGTCTCTGTTTCCTTTACCTGTAAAATGGGGATAATAACAGGGTTGTAGTGAGAATAAAAGGAGGAGATATTTATAAAGTGCTATGTAACCCTTAAAGCAACATGAAAAAACGCTGGCCACCAATTGTTCTTATTGGCTTGTTCTGGATTCAGTTCCTTGGAACGTACCAACCATCCTCTGAAGATGCCTGGTTAAGGGCATCTGGAGAGGCTGCCTGGAAACCTCTCCATCTATTCATTTCACCTTCACTGGTTCCCACCCTCCCCCCCCAGCCACTAATAGTAACAATGAAATTTATAGTTCATTTTAGAAACACACCAGACACAAGTTACTTCAATGTTCTCATTTTCTCAACAGTTTTATTGCCTTTTAAGAAAAATTTTGTAAAATATAAATACAAAGGCAGAAGAATTTACTTACAAAGTTAAAACACAGATTTCAAACATAAACACACAATTCAGAAAATTTTAGTTTTATGTACATCTCCAAGCAACCTCAACATATTATGTTAGTTTTTTTCCCAATATTTTACAAGGTACAGAAAAAATAGCTCAAAGTCTTCTTTAAATAAGAGCATAAAATGTTTAAACATATATAAACAATCCGGTTTGATGCGTGAAAACTAATTTCACAGCTTTTAAATTAGGATATAAAAGTTCATACAATTAGTTGCTGTGTATGGATATGGTTTTAATTTATATTACAAACTACTGGATTACATCCAATAGCATTTACCTGGCCAAAGCAGGCAATTCTGTAAACAAAACATAAAAAATAATATCATGAAGTGCCTTTTTTTTTTTTTATCAAATTCATTCTCCCAAACAGGCCACATGACTTTGATCATGTCACTTATAAAAATTACGGTTTGTGTCATCAGTGCTTTGTATGAAACAAAGTCAATGTGTGAATATTTTTCTTTAAAAAAAAAAAGTGTTCCAAGTAAAAACAAAACTTATTCCAAAGCATGTGTGCATTTAAAAGTAAAGAAACATTATATAACAATTTTCATAAAAACTGATTAAAGTTACTTTAAAAAAAATTCTTCCAAAGTCCTTCCAACTGGAATTCATTTCTTATATAAAGGAAAGATATTTTCATATGTAATAGTGTCCTTTCTTTACAGAAACAATTGTAATATAACACATATACATAAGCAAAAGAATGAACAATATATGTACTGTACATTAAGCGACTGTGGGTTTCACCAATGAACCTCAGGGAGGTCTTCGTCTGGATGTAGCCATTCTATTGAGGACCCCAGCAGATTCTGAAGTTCAGCTGTAAATTCGACCAAGTCCAACAATTCTTTGCTTTCAGGATTGAAGACTTCAAGGTCCTTGGGGCACGAAAACAACTGACTCAGAGATGTCTGCTTGTAAAACTCGGCCTCTGCGATGGTGACAATTTCCACATTTGGAAAATTGCACCGGAATATTCGGGACGACATCTTCAATTTCTTGACCACATCTGAGAGCAATAACCAGTTTCGGGGCCTAAGAAAAGGGAAGACCAGTGCTTGAAGTTACTGACAAAATTAAAAGTGGTTTTAAATCACAGGCAACTATTGAACATGTCAGAGAGCCGACTCAAACTGGGTTGGGAAAGTCACTCACTTCTAGAGGTCACACTGTTTAGCTATCTAACACTAGTGGTCTACCTTACACTAGGCTGGTGATCTCTGGCTCTCAGCTCATGGTACCGTACAAATGCTCCTCAAGCTGACAAAAAGACAAAGGACTCCGTCAACCAGCATCCTCACTTGAATGTAAAATAAGGTGACTAATGATACCACTCATGCCTTCCTTGTCAGTATCACTTCTGTATTCACAGAAATCATCTCTTTTGATCGACCTTAATAAGGCTAAGAAATATATTGTTACTCTCACGTTACAAATGAGGAAACCGCTTCTCCGAGAACGGAAGTGACTTGCCCAAAGTCCTCCAACCAAACTCAGGAGTTTTGCTTCCAAGTTCAATGCTTGTTGTATCGGAGAATTCTCCTAAACGCCTCAACTGGGAATCCTTTGTGAAAACAGACTAACTCCACAGGACAGGTATCAAAGGGAAGGAGCTAATTATGCAGATGAACAAATCTTCCAGGGTTTTTATTTTAGAGGAAACCTGTATTGCTGCTTCTTTTTAAGAGTCAGGTGAAGATCTAAGGAGTGTAGGAGGAGGAGAAACAGGGGCTGCCCTGTGGCATCATGAGCAAGCCCGCTACATCTCTTGTACCTTGTAAAGAGGTAGTATCCCTCAGACAAGTTAAATTACATTACAGCTTTAATGGTGCTGGATTTGGGATGTTCATTTCCCTTTTACCGCTTATCTTCAATGACCATTTTAATCCCTAGTCACTACTCACCCCCCACCTCAGACAAAACAACAAAGAAAATCCCCCCCCTCAAAAAAACCCCCAAACCACCAACAGTAAAGATACACCTTCTTGCCAGGCCTGGAGGGAAGAGCTTGTTTTATACCAACAACTGGGCTTCAGTTAGGAAGGCACATACTGACCCTGTGCTGTGGGGAAAGCCACTTAACCTGGTAATGTCCCAAGAACCTCCTTAGGCTTCTCAGCGGCAAAGCAGGTGGCCTTCTGCACCTCTTACTAAGAGTTCCCTACACCAAGGCAGTTATGTTGGCACCAAAAAAATATTCAATGGCATGTTCTGAAGCAAAAAACTGTCCCCAAGAGATCTACTGCTACAATTCATACCAGCATCAACCATATAAATGTGCCATTTATTTCACTATATACATTCATATTTAAAATATTAGGACAATTGTGGACAAATATTTTCTAAAATTGTACAAATGAATTTTCCTAACGGCCAAAGAGGGTAGTCTTCTCCCTCAACTACGCTGAAGTGTTACAAAACACTGCAGTTTGAAGTAGGTCTAAAGGAATGATGAGCTGGTGAGGGTATAAGGAAGAATCCCTGCTTGTGGATCTAAAAACCCCTACAATTTCCTGCAGTAACAATGGATCCTTCTTGGATGGCCTAAGACCTGCTTCTTTTCCACAAACACTGCTGTTACCTATATGACTCTGGACGTAGTTGGGTTTTGTTTTGGTTTTTTTTGGGAGGGAGAGTAAGGTTTGACATCTACTGTGAAGTTAACTAATTTCCACAATAGGTGAGGGAAGCTACAACAGATGAAAAAGGAACAAGTTCATCTTCAGTCTTGTTAGTTAACTAGTTCACTTGTAAGCTATAATCACCAACACTAATGGCATACTGAAGAACTTTGGAGGAAGACTATACAGTCATTCCTCCCAAAGATTCTTTTGGAGATGTGGTCCGCACATAAGTTGCATCTCTTTTAGCTTGCATCATAAATAATAGTAGGAACACTGGCTTTTTACCCAGGATTTTGGGCCTGCAGTTATGATAAGACTCTTGAAAGACAACAGGTAGTTTTTGGTGTCCTCTAGGTTTGTGGGGAGGAGAGGGGGAAGGAAAAGCCAAGAACAGCTCTTGGAAGAGTTATTTCACAACTTATACCTTGGAAAGAGGAGTTCCCTAAAATGAGGATTTGAGGAAGAGTAAATCTTGTTTGGATTGATTAGCATGGAGGAGATACTGCTCTGCTACACAGGGAAACCCATTACAAAGCAGATCCAGGGGTTTACACAGCACAGATTGAGGCTACCTCGCTTCTTAAACTTTACACTCTGTAGATTTTTCAGTCTTCCATGTAACAATAAGGACTTTCTTCACTTCCAATCTAGCTGTGTCAGGTCCCTGGAGGACTTGGAACCATCAGGCCCGGGTTGAATTCTTGCTTTATATACTTAAGAGCTGTCTGATCCTAGACACAAAAATCTCCCTGAGTCTCAATTTGCTCACCTGTAGAATGGGAATAATACTAGTATACTTGCACCACCAACTCTGAGGGAAAAGTCCCAGTATTTGCCTTAGGGAACTATATTCATGTTGGAGAACATGCTCTCTGAATGTTTCACAGAATGGTGTGCTCTCCTCCTGATGTCTCTCCCATTTCAAACTCACTGAATGAAGTCCAATTCATAAAGCAAATAAAATATAGGAACAATTGTTTCCTTTCCAAAAAGTGTTTCGTTAAGTAACAAGTCCCCTTAGTAAATTTATGAGCAACTTTTCTGGAGAATATCTACTGCACAAAGAGAGAAACATCAGTACTTAATACTCCGCTCACCTACCCCACTTGTTTTTAAAGATCTCTGTCTAACTCCTGCCACCACAAGCCCTTTTCAATCATTTTTCAATCAAGCAATGTCAATACTTACCCCTGAGAGAGAGATACTTGGATATTATAACATGGCAAGAGAGGTCCCTCTGAAAATTCAAACTCAAACACATCACTGAAGACATCTTCATCATCATCATCCTCTGGGCCAGGGGGATTGGCCAGTACATCAAATCCAGATTCATCACTTGGATCTTTTGTTAAGAAGGAGGGGAAGGGGGACAGCAGGGGAGAGACAGAGGGCGGGGGAAAAAAGAGTCTGTAAGCCACAGGAAAGTTTTACATGTAGCCTAGTAAGTGACAGTAAATAAAATCAGAGCCTTTCCCACTGCTGGATAGAATAAAAGGGGATGAGGTGGGAATGTAGGGGGTGGGGAAGAGGTTTTGGATAAGCAGGGAATGTTTTGAAACTCTCTTAGATCAGACAAAAATAAAAGAATAACATTTGCTCACCACACACAGAGCTGCCATAGAAATCCCAGCAGACACCAGGGTCGTCCCCACTTCGACCTTGCAGGTCAGTTAAATACTCTAGGGAGAAAAAGAGAAAATAAAACAAAAACCATGTCGATGAGATTTAGTAGAACTGGGTGTCACGCAACGTCAAAGCAGCCTGGCTCGTCACTTCCTGTCTAAATCCACAAGACAGACTTTCAGACTATCCGTGCGCATACAACATACACAGCCTGCACTTCTGCACCCACGTACATCCTTTTCTGTTCACTTTTATTCCATGAAAGACATGCCAATTAATCCTTTGTTCAGCCCCTCCCCACCCAACGTCTTAAAGACAAACTGACTTGTAACTTTGCTTGAACTGTGAAAAAGCAGAATTTTGGAAAATGTAATTCTACATATTTTTTCCTAGAAACAGATTAAGTGCTCAAGCAATCCCATTCTTTTTTATTGGTAAGCATGAAAACAGGAGACCCACCAACTCTGAGTCTGTTAGTGAAGCTAATCGGAGCACTAACAAAGTTGGCTATCTGTCCACCGCAGAGTTTTAAAACTGATTTTAGATCTCAACTTTAAGGATCTTTTAAAGTGTGCATTAGGTACCAAGACAACAAATGAGGAGCCTTCACTCTGGAGATACTTGTTTTCAACGCAAAGAGTTTTCAATTCTCAATGTTAAAACTGTCTAAAATGTAAGTAACTCTACATATGCTGTTCTGTGCACAATTTAAAATTGGGCTTTATTAAAAATAATAAACCAGGTGCAAATCAGCTGGTGAACACTTATTAAGGACCCACTACGTCCCAGGCACTTGTTATGTAAATATCTCTACAATAAAAAAAAAAAAAATCCTCTTTTTGGTGTCTTAGTAATATTCTTCTCATAGAATCAGAAAAAGAATATGGAAGATATTCCCACATTGAGTTGTCAAGACCCCTAAATATGCTACATTATACTGTATTACACTAGAATTCCCAAATAAATAAGATTGTGTATTCTTAAAAATTAAGTTTAAAGTTCTGAAGACTTTTCTTTCCTCCCAATTGCCCTCCATTCAAAAACTGTATTATCAAATACCCACAATCTGGTACGCTTTAGATAGAAGCATTTTAGTAATGTTCCTTGCCAAACATCACAGAATTACCAACCTGTTAAAAATACCTCCATTAGTTCACTGTGTGTCATCTTCACGATGGTTCTACCTGAGTACGTGGCAAGGGTTGGATCAGCACCGTAAGAAAGAAGGAGGCGAACTATTTCCAAATGGTCATTTTCTACTGCATCGTGGATAGGCCTAGGAAAGACAGCACTTGTTCAGCTTGATGAATATTCCCCTTCTTTGGATTCATCATTCCACTTTTAAGGGATAAAAAACACTCCTCATTCTCTATCATAATTGCAGGTCTGACCTTTAGCCACATTCCTCATCTGGGGCCCAACAATCTCTCATGAAAAAAGTTCTAAGTGATTTTAAAAATGGGTGTGGGCAGGATAGTGTAGAAACCAAATTACTGATATATCTGTCATGGTTATAAACAAAAACCGAAACAACTCAACATTCTGCAACTAAGTGTAGTTACTTTTTAGAGGAAAATGGAGTTAAAATGATATTAATTAGTTGTTATTTGAGAGTTCATTAGCAAAGAAACCAGGGGAAGGAAACGGGAAGTAGGAAGAATGTCAAGTTTAAAAACCAGGATTTTGTATAACATAAAAGGAAATAGCTCGGTGAGGATAGAGGTCAAGAGATAGATACAGCTTCTTATGTACTTGCCTGCTTCTACCAATCACCAGCCAAGTTTAGAAAGAGGCTCTTAATTTAGCGGAATCTGGGCTTCATGTGGCTGCCTATAAAAACCTTAAAAGGTTGCGAAAGGAGACACCTAGCTCACAACAAGCCACAAGGAAATAAAGAATCCAGAGTTCTATTCTAGAGGTAGATCTTAGAAGTACATAGCAGAATGTAGACCTCTGACCTAATGACTTCGGACAATGAACTAAGAAGCATTATTAAGCAGCTGTCCATAAAATGTAAATCTCTGTTCTCAATGGGCTTACATTCTCCTGAGCAAAATAACAGGTATACAGATGTACATAAAGCAAATATGAAAATTAAGCATATTCATGGTAATGGGCACCAGCAGCTGGGGAAAGGTTTTACAGACTGATGGTGAGGAGGAAGTCTGTTTGCTACACAGGGGACTGACAGTCTGTGCAGAGGCTGAGAGGAGACCGAATGGAATGTGTGAGGAAGAATAAGGAGGTGTGGAAAGAAAGGAAGGAGAACCTGACACACAAAGAATTTTCATAGGGTTCCCTCTGAAATATATTTTTCTTCTTGACCATTAAATAAGATCCTGGTGAGGAGGTAAATGTGCTAAAGCAAGATTTTCGATCTATACTTTGTAGAGAATACAGAGGTTTTATAGTCAGTCCATAATGCAAAGATACGGCTGAAAATGGTCACAAGAAAATGTTAAGTTTTAAATTACCACTATTTTGCATTTAAAATTATTCAATGATCTTCAAAAAACAATTTTTTGCATGTTCCTAAGGCACAATCAACTCATTAACTTTTAAAAATATACATGAACAAGTCTATGCACAAAGAACGACTGATTGTAAAAATGAAAGAAATCTTGGCAACAATTTCATCCAACTGGCTCATTTTACAGTTAAGGAAACTAAAGCGGAGAGGCTGGATGACTTGTTCAAGGTCACAAAGAAGGGTAAGTAGCAGAGCAAAGGTTAGAGGTCAAGTCCACCAACTCCCAAGTCCAGTGTTGTTTCCACTACATTTTTAAGGCTCTAAGAGCTGGGCAAAAGTCACAATACTCTGAAAGACATAGCTTGAGACATGGTTTTAAAACTGACCTGGGTCTGTATATTCGTAAGACTTACTGGAACTGGAAGAACCTGAGGAGGGATTAGTATGCATCCCCCTTCAGTAACCCCTAAGCAACAAGACTTAGGTACAATATGGGAAATTCTGCCAATCTAGTTGAATGATGAGGACAGGGACCACTGTTGGCTGCTAGGATATAGGATGGTACTTCGGATACTCAAATTAAAATGAACAAGAAAGAAGATATGGCCAACTCAAGATTCGTGAATCTCTTCTGTGTACACTTGTACAGTAATACATGTGTATGTATACACATACAAGCACAATACAGTCCCACACAGATCTATCCCCAGGCAAAAAAAGGGAGGGAGGAAGAGTATGGGAAATCACTGCCAGAATACGGGACAAGGGGCACACTGACCTAGGGATGAGAAAAGGCCGGGAAAACCATTGGGAAACATGAAACATTAGGTAAGAACTCAACAGTGAGGAACACGCAATGACAACAAGCTAAGAATATAAGTAAAGATCTGAAGTCTTTGGGGGAAGCAAGGGGCCAGGACAAAGCCTCCCCTCGCCCTCTGCCTCCTTGCTCAGACAGAAAGGCATTCAACAAGGCAAAAGAGGAAGCAACAAAGAGACATTTCCCCTCCACAACAATGAATGCTGCTGTGGAGAGACCTCTGAGCCTGTGTTGGAAGCTGGCTGCATGACTCTGGGCAAGTCACCTGACTTCTCTGAGCCTTAGTTTCTTATAAAATATAGGAATTGATTACAGTTTGTACTGACCAATGGAGTTGTCAATAAATTACTCTGTAAACCTTAAGGTGGTGTGTGAGCTAATCAGTCTGGAGGTGAAAGGCATCTTAAAGGTCATTTGGTTTTTGCCAATTTTTCTTTTTGTCCTGTAAACGCTCATCATATCCATTTTTATTAACACATTTTGTTTTGACATCACCTACATTTACTATTGTCATCGCCTCAAAGTCATTCCTTCAAACAAAATTCAGCAAAAGTAACTAACGGAGAACAGAAAGTGTGATGCAGTGTTCTAGAAACATCTCTGCAAAGAAGCGGGCAGGAGGCTAGCAACCGCAAGTCCAGGCTTTATAAAAGCAGATTCCTACAGGTCTGGGAGAGGGTCCTACCCACTGTCAGGAAGTCAGACCAGATGACTTTTCAAAATGTGCTCTCATGCCCATGACAAGCTAGCCAAGGCAAGTCAGTAAGTTCCTTCTTGAGGAACAAGCCATGCTCCTAATTGTCGTAATAGAGATGTGACCCGAATGCTCAGTACGGCCCTGAGAAACAGAAAACTCTTAGGGGAACAGGGAGGGCACAGAGGAAATCTCCTCGATGTCGCATTAAGTGATTCCAATTTGTTAGCTTCCTAAAACATGAACTACTAAATTCTTGTTTTTGTCAGGGCTCACGACAGTGGTTATGTTTTCCAACTGAGCCCCAGGAAGTTGTCTTGTGACAGTATCACTCCTGTGCATGTGCTAATATTAATGTATCTTCCTTAGCCTACCATTCACATGTGAACTGACTGAATGCACTCTGCAAGAGGCTTTCTCCTTTTATCAATTTTAGGAAAATAATGTGAAATGTTTAAACTGAACTATTTAGGTCCTATCCCTAAACTGAACTATTCAGATCATTTCAGTAGGGTTATATGACATGCCTACGGAGCTGTTGACATCAAAAAGTTTTGGCTTGGGGTATTTGTTAAAGACACATGGTTAGCTGTCGATCCTACTCTGCTGATAGACTATGAAAAGACCCCGGTATACTTTACATTTTCTCCCTGTCCCTGCCCCCTATTTATTTGTGTCTTTATTCTTTCAATAACCTAGCTACTTTCATAGATTCTAAAAACTATGAAACAGCTGCATCCATTCTGCCCCATCCTCTGATGTGCCCCTACTCTATTTGATGAATTTTGTCAAGTCTTACAAATATAAACTTTCACTCTAAGTAATTTCATTTGAAACACATCTTTAAAAAAAAAAAAGAAAGAGTGCACCAGGTATGCGAACAAATGCAAGATGAAATATATCCATTTTAAATTTCAGTTCCAATGAATCTCTCTACTCAAGACAATTAAAACTTGAGAAAGAAGATTACGCCACCAGTAGCTCTCAGCATGTCCCACAGCACTTACTGTACTAGTAAGGTACATCTACAAAGCATTTGTTGAGTACCATCCTATATCCTAGCAGCCAACAGTGGTCCCTCATCATTCAACTAGATTGGCAGAATTTCCCATACTGTACCTAAGTCTTGTTGCTTAGGGGTTACTGGAGGGGGATGCATACTAATCCCTCCTCAGGTTCTTCCAGTTCCAGTAAGTCTTACAAATATACAGACCCAGGTCAGTTTTAAAACCTAACACTGCGCAATAACTGGACATGAAAGAATTAAAAAGAAGTGGAATGATTCAGCTCCCAAGTCCTAGAGAGCTGCTCGACGCACAGAAGGGTTAAGTGGCACAGGAAGCTATCACGGGCAGACAGAACTCAGCTTTTCCTGACTTTATCCATGCTATCCACCATAACATGCTACTGATTCCAGGCTCTCCAAAAAGTGATAAAATTTAAAGAGGACGCAATCAAAAGCACGCTTATATAAGCTTAACTAAGGCATTTCTGAAAATGACAAAAGTCCATTGACTTTCTAAAGGAAAAGGATGGAAGTAATCTAATTTTAGCAAATCAAACAAGCTACTTCGTTGCCAACAACAAGAAAACAACACAAAGGCGGGTAGGTGTGTCAGGATCATATCGTATCTCAATTGGCCAAGAGGAGGAAAATATGAGAAATGACCCATTTTAAAACCAAGACCAATCCTGTAAGAGATACAGACTTTATATACAGATCAATCACTGTTGGTCGTTTTTCGGCAGAGATCAGAGGGGGAATGTCACTGAAGAACTTTTATATACTCCTTGACTATCAAGTTTATAGAGAGGAAGGAAAGACATCCAAGTCAAACACTGAAAAGAAACCATAATCTGAACGTTTTAGAAGCCAATTCATAATAAGCATTTCTGAAGGAATATGACTTTTCCATAATGGTTTTAGTTTTAGGAGATTTAGTGATTTAATATATTACTAAGCCTCCCCCCTAAGTTTTCTGTGTCAATCATTTGTTTACTCTAGGAACCTAGAAAAGTAACCCTTAACTTCTGGAGAAACAAATCCCTTTACCTTCCTCTTTTATCCCAGACACATCCTCCCTCCCACAGCCTTCCCTGGCTACATTCAGGATTTCACTGCCTGCAAACACCACTGACCTGGTTCCATCCTGAGCGCTGCAGTTGACATCTGCTCCATACTCAAGGAGATGCCGAACGATGCTCAGCCACCCCCTGGCACAGGCTTCGTGCAGGGCACAGTAGCCTGCATTATCCCGGTGGTTCACATCACAGACCTTGTTTTCCAAACAGTACAAGACCACTTCCTGGGAAGAGAGAACAGAGCTATTGGTGGTGAGGTACTACAACAGGTAAGCAGTAGTGTTACAAAAGTGCTATCAATAGTATCAGATCTAAGGCCTGTGGTCCAGAGTACAGCAAATAAAAGATGTACAACAACATGCTATGTACACACTAAACTAAAAAGAGTCAACGTCTCCAAAGAGATCCAAGCTAAGGGTTCAAAAAACGGTTTTTGATAAGTTTGTGGGTGACAGATCCATAACAGGTTGTTCAAAGAAGCTAAGACATTTGAGACAATAGGCTTAATGATAAGAGGCAGATGTGAAGGCCCCGAGAAGTGTTATCAAGAGAAATTACTGGATCAGAGAGAATCAGTCTTGTTTGTAGGAATTTGAGGAAATGTGCTGAAAGGTTGAAGATCACACTGAATTACATCATGAAGCTGAGGTAAAGTTTTTCAGAATACAAGTCGACCAGTTATTTTTTTTTAAACACTGCTCCCACAACTGTGTGATACAGCTCTAAAAACCCTGTCCTGTGTCCCTCGTTCAGGCCCTTCTTCCACCCCAGCGGTAGAAATGATGTAAATACTTCTGCTTACTTAAGGTAATGGCAGGAAATAAAATGCCCAATAACATAACCTACACATTTCAGGAACTACATGAAACAAGCTGATTTCCCCCTTGCCCCTCCCTTTCCAGAATTTGTTCTGAGTAAATAGGTTGCCTTAGAATCACTATTATCAATCTTACTTCCTTAGAGTGTTAAAATATTAATATGAAACGTTCCCTGTAAGCAGAGCAGTAATTTATTCAACGTTTTATTACCTTGATTAAGAAAGTTTTCAAACACACAGAACAACGTTTGCCATCAGAAAACATATTACAATATTTTCCTACAAGTCACACCACCCAGCAGAGAACTGTCAATTTTCAGGAGTTGGCTCAAGACTGGGGAGAACAATGCGGCTTTTTCATAGTTCCAAGGACAGTCAAGACTGCTGGGGTCCGGATGGACAGGCTTTCCCCTAACACCACTGAAAGGACATTCTCAAAACTCTTTTCTTTTCCATCTAATAACAACTGCTCCATCACATCAATCAATGACGAAAAACCTCAAACCAGTTTGTAGCTGATCATTCAGAAGATCACCTTGAATACGATGCAGGTGGAGAAGAATTAGACAATCCACAAGGTTCTAAAACCAGGAACCACATGGCCCACTTTTATTCATTCGACCTGAGACCTGCCGGCAAGGCCACAATAATCTGTGCTCTTAGTACACCTGACCTGAGAACTGGTATCTAGGATACAGCATGGAGCTGCTCTTTTAGCAGGCCCTCACGAACCAGACTAAAGTGGATTGTAGCAAGCTAATGAGTGGCATGCTCCAGCCAAGGAAAGGAACTCGGTCACATGACACCGGGATCAAGTGCAGGAGCCACTTACTGCTTGTGCACAGATCAATTTAACCAGATCCCACAAGTCTGGTGTCTCACCAACCAAGAGCTTAATTGTTCCTATTAATAAATCTCAAGGACTCAAATTAGTTTAGCAACTATGGCCTTTACCTGGAATCTCCACTTCTACCTGGAATAGCTGGATATAATTAAGAACTAGGATGGCCTGAAGCAAGCGTCTCTTCTAAGGTTTATGAACCCAGTTTCCTGTCTCCATGCCCAACCCATGCCTAACTTGCCCCCAGCATTAATATTAATTTAATTCTCTTTGCTTTGAAGATAAAGTTAAACTAAATCAGCAACTAATCAACTTTTTATTTTTGGTTTTTCTTTCCACCAAATAATAAAGTGCTTCACATGGTATTTCAAATGGTTCTCACAAACTTTACTCCGGCTTCCCCCAATGCTTCCGCCTGGGGCATACAGATGAACCTAGCTTTGCACAAACACTGGGCAGATCTCACTCAAGCTAAAAAGGCTTTAGAACGGACTACAGACAAACTTTCATCCAAAGATCAGTCTACTTAAGGAACAGGGGCTATCATCCAAGGTTTGGCCACGAGGCCCATGAATCCATAAGAGGGGGAAGGGGAGGTTGAGGAGGGAAGTGCACCTTGGCGCTCAGAAAAAAAATCTGCCCTAATGGACAGAATACACCCAATCAATGAAATAATTTAAAGTAATTAAAAAAAAGATCTGTGAAGATATTTGTGAGGTAGGTAGGGAAGATAATATCTTCTTCTGATAATATTTGTAAAAAGTGCTTAACACATTCCCTAGCCTATAGTAGGAGCTATACACACGCTTATTTCCCTTCCCTTCATTTTGTAGATGAGGAAAGCTAAGGTTCAGGGATGTCACCCAGCTACTGAGTGGTGGAGCCAGGCACAGACCACAGGTTTACTGCTGCCTGGGCCAAACATGCTACTTCAGGAGAGCATGATCGGAATTGATCTGTCTGTTACATTTAGCGACACAGTATTGTTCTTCAGGATGAACAAAGTCTATGAAGTAACGCAGTCCTACTAAGGCTGACCATCCTAGGAAGGCTATTTCCACGGACCATTTCTAACCAACAGGTTAAAAATGAGAAAACTGCTGAGCTGATCTCCACTGAAACTCAACTCTGCCACTTCTTACCCATGATCTTTGGCAAGTGTTTCATACATCTGGGCCTCAGTTTTCTCATGTGTAAAATTAAGGGACTGATTATGTGACCTCTAAAAAGTTTCTTCCAGTCCTGAAACTTTAAGTTAGGCAAGGATCCCTATATCAAAATACAAAATATATTTGTCAATTCTGCCTACCTAGAATTTTTAAAATGTTTTTAAGGACAGCATACTCCCAAAATGTGGTGAGTTTTTTTTTTTTTGGTTGGACAGTTCAGTGGTAAGCAGCTATAAGTGGAATGCCATTAACAACCAAATGTAACCATAAAAACCATAAAACTTAACATTGTTAATTAATTAAATGCCTCATTAACTTTTTAAAAAACACAATTTAATTCATAAAATATTTAACCATTACCACTAAATGTACAAGCACGTGGTGACAGGCACATTTTAGATTCAGAAATGTAAGCTTTTATAAACTGAGGAAAATATTTCATAGCTTCGAGTTGGAATTCAAAGTATTAGAAACGAATGTTGAGAATTGTTATTGCATATAACTGGGAAATAAGAAATACAGGTAATGGGGTATAGGAATCTATCTTGCCCCACAAGAAAAGAGAGAAGATGGGGATAAGGGAAAGGTGTGGTGTGACAGAAGGGAGGGCTCATTGAAGGAAGGAGTAATCAGAATGCAAGGTGTTATGGAGTGGGGGGAGGGAAGAGATGGGGAGGTAAATTGGAACTCAAAATTTTGTGAAAATAAATGTTGTAATCTAAAAATTAAAAAAATCTTTAAAATCCCCCCTCCCCCCCAAAAAAAGATTTCATAGCTTCTGTGTCAATTGACACATCCATTGAGGTGGTCTATTCCAAGCACCACCTGAAGACAGAGTGTTTTAGGAATTGAAGAACCAGTGTCCACACACAAAATTAGACAATAGCCTATTTACTGCATGCCGTTCCCCCAGCTAAGTAATAAACCATGATGGCGAACAATAACTCCGTGAATTCCGTGCCTTTGCTACCCATTTAAACTGCACCCTCAACAAGAGGGCTAAGTAAATTGCTGTTGAAAGCCTGGTGAGTCCTCTTGTCCCCATTACCATCCCAAGGATTGGGATAGGGTTTCATATGATGCTGAAAGATATTTCAGAAAGTTTGATTAAATGCTAAAAGATTTAATCTTTCAGTTACTTTTTATAAGTGCCTAAGCTACTGTATCAAAAGGAATAAGCAGTGACGTGCATAATTTACATGTAGTATATATTCATTCAAGGTAAGAATGCAACTGAGGTAGAAATGAAATTATAACTATCCAAGCGGCAGTGAGGGGCTGAAACACATGAAAAGTGACTTCCAACTCAAAGCCCCTGGTACCTTCCAAGTCCTGCCTGGATCTGTACTTTTGGGGCAGGTTCCCATGGGTGGGTATTCCAGTATCATTCCCAGGGATACCTATGATCAGGCCTTGTCTTTCGGAGGAATTTCTTCTACTTTAATGAAGCTAAAGAGACTGTAATGATGACAACATTCTCTAATGAATCACAACTACTGGATTCCAGAGTTGGGAAGAATCTCAAAGAGTTTATATCTTGTCCAACCCCATTATTTTACAGATGAGGAAACGAGGTGCAGAGAGGAAGTGTGACCAAGGCCACAAAGCCATTTAGTGGCAAACCGTGTCTACCATTATCTCCCGTACGGTAGGGTGAGGTGTGATCTCTTCTCCCTGTCCCTCCCTTCTCTTTTCTTCCCCACCTTCCCTCCTCATTTCTCTCTTTCCCTCTCAGTTTCTCTCCCTCTTTCTCCCACCCTTTCCCATGCACTGAACACTAGCCTAGCTCAGTGGAGGGAGCCCTGAAGAAGACACACTTCAGCCCAAAACACCAAGTAGTCAATAATTCAAAGTTAACAGCAACAGATGAGAGAGATTATTTCTGTGTAATTTTACTAGTATTTACTGAAGAAAAAGCCAGTGTTAACTAGCTATGTGACTTTGGCCAAACACGTCTCTCTGGGCCTCAGGTTACTTCATGTGCAAAATGTCTGTGTGTTGGCAGGGAAGGAAGACAGGATTCCTAGATCCCTTCGAGATAAGAAATTCTAGGTCCAATTATCCATAACTATCGTCTGCCTCTATCTGGAGGGCAACACTGTTGATTTTTAGGACACTGAATTTGAATACTTCTTTCCCCACCAGTGGATATGGTGAGTTATCTATCATTCAATTTCTCACCCAATCCCACTACTGGTTGACATCTTTACCAGACAGCTGATCAGGAGTACGTGAAAAATGTAGTAGCTAGAATCTTCGAATATCATGGGGATGACTTTGACTCAATACTTCCATATTCAAACCAATGGCTAACTGGTTTAAACTAATGGATGAGAGAGACTTTGATATGACTCAGTTCAGTTACTTCTTCCCCACGTCTAAGACAATATGGATCAAATTGACTGGGGAGGAGGGGAGAGAAATACTAAATTGAATTTAAAAAAACATGAAAGCTGCTAATATACTAGACCACTTCATGAGAATCTTAGGACTTTAGAGCTGGAAGACCCCTTTGAGGTTATCTGCTCTAGTATTCCTTAAACTATTTCAGTCATGGAACACCGTGGGACTCAAAATATATTGATAAAACATATAAAGATGCTTTGGGGGAGGGGGAGAGCTTATAGAAGATTTCTGGAATAGTGAGGAGGAAGGTCTTTAGAGAAACTCTGGAGGAAAATAGAAGCAATTATACAAACTTTAAGAGATCATACACAATTCTATGTAATAGGGGGAGCATCAAAAATTTCTCAGAGAAATCCTATTCACATCACATGAAAAACAGGGAAATATTGGTTTAGTCCAAACCATCATTTTTATAGACAAGGCATACAATGATTAAGTATTTTCCCCAATGTTGAACAGCTAAATTTAGAACCCAAGTTTCTATGCTACCTAGTCTTACCATTATAGTACACTCAAATTCCATTAATAAAAAAACACACACAATCAGTCCTCAGAAATGAACCCAAGTGAGAGAGAGGTTCCCTGTCAAATATTCTTATTACAGAAAGTGAAAGCAACCACGACAAATCAGGCAAAGAGTTGGTCAAGAAGTGAAAAATGTATTTCTGCAAAGCCATAAAAATTTCAGAGTCAGGGTCTCAGTCTTCAAAGGGCACATGCATCCCTGAAGTCTGGTCATTCAAAAGCTTGGCTTTCAAGCCTAACTGTAGCTTGGAACAGTATATTTCATTTCAGCATTTAACTTCCTTAAGGGCTGATGCCCGCTAACACTAAAACTGCCTTTGCTCTGTGGGCTGCTCCATCACCATTCAAACTGACAACAGAGAGGGTAGGGATGTTCTAAAGAAGAAGGCCTAGAGAGAAGCTAGTGGAAGAAAAGATCAACCGGCATGGGAGCCTGGCAATTTTAATACTTGGCAGAGGCTCCCAAACCTCACTATTTTGGTTTTCGTGTGCACTGAGGATAGAGTGGAAAGGATGGTCAAAATCACCACACCACACCCTGAGAAGCCCAGAGAACAGCCCACAGTGCTGCAAGCTGAGAAAAACTTTCACCAGCGAATAAGATGATCCCATTCTTATCATCTTTATTGGTTACCCAACCCTTCAGAGGTAACTATATTTATGGTCCTATGTCTAGGAGTAAAAGACAACAAAACTACTGGATTTTTCAGTCATAATCCTGCTGCTTGTTTTCACCCCACTTTACACCACCAAACTGCCCCATGTCCAGGAAAGCAAAGCACCCTGAACACTTTCTGCATGCCACTTCATCTATGAACATGTTTTCAGGGCAGAAACTAAAACAAACAACTTTTTCTCCCTTCACTAATCAAAATCCAACAGCGCTCATTCACAGTCCCCTTCAGCCTTCAATCTCTGAAGCTTCTGGGTTATGTCAGATTTTTATATCACAGATAAAATAGCAAAACTTCAGGATGCTAAGAGATCCTACTGCTTGAACACGAACCAAACATTGGAAAGGCCTCTATTTTGTTGAAGTTACTGAATAATTTGTTAAAGAGAAAACAGCACAAACATCTGCCCTAACATCTCAGGCAGAACCAACACAGACCTTTGCTAATACCTGATTCTCTGAATCTGAACCATCCTTCTCACTTGTCATCTTTTCCCCCAACTAAGACACCTCTCCCTTGTGCCCCCATCCCACTGACCCCTAAAAGTAGAATTTTAGTTTTGACGCTCTCCAGTGAGACTTGCCTCATATCCTAGGCGAGCTGCCCTTTGCAGCAGAGTTTCACCGGCATTCTTATTGACAATCAGCCTCCGGGCTTCTGGAGGCATGGGGCGAGTCGGGGTGGTCTCTTGAGGGGGACTCGGCAGCTGTGCAGACTGGGAGGAAGGTAACAAGGGAGTTTGTGGCAGGCGATCATACGGCTTCTGCTCCTGCAACTTGGATGACAAAGAGTCGCACTCTGAAGCTGGCTCTGGTCGCTTTCTGAACCTCCTCGTTACCATGACCTGTCCAAAAAAATTAAAAAAAAAAAAAAGGATCATTTACTGGTTATATTTACTGGTGTCTAATTAACCACCCTTCCTCCACACTCCCACCACCTCCCTGATGGGCTATAAACCTCACTGAGGGCAGAAAATAATTCTGTCTTTAGGCTTCATGGGGAAAAGGGAATGGAGGATGGAAAATGGGGGAAGGATGGTGGAAAAAAAATCTATCAAAGCTAAATTTGTAACTTTACTTTCTCCTGGGAGAATAAGTAGACCTTTGTGTACCTTAAGGACAGGAAAGTTACGTTTTCAGGAGGGGCCAATGAAAACAGGTGCTTTATTACAGCATATTATGACGTAGGCTGGTGGTGACTGTAGGAGGCAAAGTTAGTGTATGCCTAGGACCTTAAATAGGGTTTGTTTGTTTTTTTTAATAAGGATACCTTGTCTTCGCTGTTTTCTATATCTGTGGTATCATCCCCTGTCAGAGATGACCTCCTCCTCCTCTCCTGTGGAGTCAAGTGCTTGGTTTTACACTGGCGCTTCCCTGATGGCTTCTCACAGTCGGTGTATTTCTGCAGCAGGGATGCAGGCTGGAAATCCTCCTCTTCGTCTGTGCACAGCACATCTGTCTTCCGGCTTTCTTTAATTTTCTGCTGCTTGGCAGCCAGCCTCGAGGCTGCCGTACAGCTTGGCTGAGTCTGCCTTTTGCCGTTCGCATTGGTGGATGAAAGGCTCTTCATGTGCGGAGACACCGGGAATCCAGGCAAGCCTGAATGGGGAGAGGGGGGAAGGGTGGAAAGGAAGAAGGCATTACACCGTTGGAGCGAGCGGTGCTGAAAGAAAGGCGTATTGTTAACACTTATCACCAAAGCAGCTTCATTTTTTAAAGATATACCAATTATGTTTTCAAAGCATTAATATTTTAATTACCCACATTCAAACAGCAAATAGGTTAACCCCCAAAGCCCGGAGCTGGGAAGTCATTTTAAAGGGCCTGACAAGCACACAAATGCAAATTCTCCCTTCTTCCCCTCCCCCCTGCCTATTGTGCCTAGGTGCTGCAGGGATCTAAGAGCAGTAGACACTCCTATTGCTAGCCTAGGTACTGCAACATCGAGGCTCGGTGGAGATCAGCTGAGGATGGAGTGATGGAGTTACTAGCCAGCTCCTTGGTGCTGCTTCAACTTTATTTCTGGCATTTACCCAGCCTGTGGACTATCAGCCTACAATGGTTTCCCTCATTCCTTTAAGTTAAGCTGCCACAAAAATACTGAGTGTCAAAAGGCATCCAAAGAAATGAAGGTTCTTTCCTGTACACTCATAAGTCATATGATCGAACCAAATCAGTTTGGTTTTTAGAAGGAAAAAAAAGGGGGTGGGGGGGATAATATATTCTACTTTAATACAGATAGATGACTTTAAGAAATTCCCTTTGCCTGCGCATTTCAGCGGTCAGCTTCTTCTGAGGAGCTAAGGTCCCTAACAAATGGGGCTGTACAGACATAGATACATGAACTGCGGACGATCCAACCATTCGCGAGAGTGGTGCCAGCATGCATCACTAAGGGGAAGCCGACTCCAGGTCCCTAGCGGCCTCTGCGTACCTTGTGCATTGTCACTTGTTCTGAGGGACTCTTCAGACCAGCTTCTACCGCTTTTGACCTCTGACCTTTTCCTGGGGTGCTTTTCTTCGGTGCAGTCTTTAACCTTTGCGGTGACCTCTGGCTGCACAGCCTCAGCTAAATCTTTCCTGCTTTGCCGGCCCAACTTGCTGGGCGGGGGTCTCTCTGGTGGTGACACCTGCTGCTCCCACAGTTCCCTAAGATGCTGCAGGTGACGCTGTTTTTTGGGATGGAGCCCTGTTAATTCAATGCACACCTTCAGGTTGGTCACCTCATTACAATGTGGCTCTTCTAAGTGGTTAGAGGAATTGTTTGTCATTTCCCTCTCAGGCCAGTCATCTAATGGAAAAATAACTAAAAATTAATCAAAAAGCCCCCTCAACTAAAGTCTAAAAACAAAATGAGCTACAAGTCACTTGCGGGGAGGAAGGAAGGCACCACTGTCTGCTTCAGCACCTCACTGCACACTGGGGAGTGGTTCATTTTTTCTCTGTGGGTTATGTGAGACATTACGGGTTTGTTTTTGTTTGACTTAGTTGGCAGTTTCAGGCATTAAAGGGTTATGTGGACTGTGGTCATCTGTATGGTCATGGCTATGTGTGCCTCACCACCAGTTCTGACTAGGTTCTGCCAGTTTTCTTTTCCCCAATGAAGACAGCATGAATTCAAAGGGCTGAGCACAGGAATGTTGAGGAGGTTTAGAATGAGTGATTCCTTACTATCACAGACTGTGGTGGAGGGGTGAGTGCCTCGTATCCATACCCACACATCCACACACACTGCCACAGTCCCATGCAGGGAGCCCAAGGCCAGCCTGGCTGAAGCTAGAGAAGCTCACCTTTGGAGGTCCGTCTCCTCTTGGCTTTCAGTAGGGGATCCTCCTGTAGCTCCTCAGCCACTGCCTCTGGTTGGCTGCCATCAGGCTGCAGACTTTCCCCGGAGAGTTTTCGTTTTCTGTCCAGCTGGGGGCCAGGGCTGTGGGGCATGTCTGGGGTTGGCAGGTCTGCTGTCCTTTCACCTAGAGGCTGCCTCTCCAAGAAACATTTTTCAATGTGAAGATCTTTTTCCTCTGGGGCTTCAAAGTCATCTAGTTTATTCCCTGTATTATTAAAGTCACCTGAAAAAAACAACAACAAAGCAAAAAACCCCAATAATGACCACATGAAAAAAACTGCCATTAGAAGGAGACTTGGGGGAAAAACAAAGGGGAGGCAGAGTGGGTTTGGAGGCCATGGGGGTAGCTCTCTCCAAAACCAATCTGCTCTGAACAGATCTTTGTAGATTACTTGGAAATACTGGCATGTGTATGTGTATGTGCATGTGTGGGGGAAGTGTTACAGATTCTGAAGTACCAAAACCTAAACAGAACCACCCCAAGGAAGGGATGCTCTTGTAACAGTAGTCACCTAAGAGGAAGAAAGTTGGATCTTCTTTTCTGAAATGGGATGACAATGCACACACCTTCTCCCTACACTTTTTTTTTCCCTTTTGGGGGTGGAGAGATACATGAATGAATTCTCTAGAATGTTTAAAAGAACCCTTCAGAACTCTTTATTTCAAATGATATACATACCCATGTCTGCCCTGGATTTTTTTAAGGTAAAATGTGTAATTTCTCCCTGATTAACAGATTAATGCAGATAGAGGAAAACCAGTTCCCTGTCCCCTACAGCAAGGATACCACCAATAGACAGAATGTAAACTCCTTGAGGACAGGAAGTGATTCATTCTGTCTTTGTATCCCCAGTGCTTACCACCTAGCAAACACTTTAAAATGGGTTTAATAAATGATGACCGATTTCACTAGTCAGTATCAATGAGGAGCATCGATGAAAGGCAAAGAGAGGCAGTAAAAAAAAAAAGGCTGGAAACAGGGCAAAAGTGAACAGTTACCCTTGGCTCAGGAAGTCAGTGGAACTGGCAAACAGCTGTTCCTCCTGTCAGACCTAAAGAACTGAAGCCTGAGAAAAGAATGCCATTTTCCAGGAAACAAACAGGACAGTATGGTCCCCATAAGTCATAGCCTGAAGTCCAAGTCACAGAACCGCAGCAGAAGTGGTGGCAGGAGAAGGAAACGTGAGACATCAGACCAATCTGATAAAAGTTCTTAGACTGGGGAAGGGGTAGGAGAGGAGAAAGACTAGATGGTGCCAAAAGAGGAACAAGACACAGATAACCAAGGGCAGCTTTCCCAATGAATCCAAGGGATGAAGGAGCTCAGGAGAGCTTAAAAACATGTCATCACTCCAGGCTCAAAAGAACCTGATTCTATCACCTCATGTAATCTAGTATGTGTACACGTGTACACACACACACACGCACACGCACACACACACACGCACACACACAGGCACGTACACGCACGTCATAGATTATACCTGTTCAAGTGCTAGAATTAGGAGGAAAAAGCCCTTCCTGGGACTGATGAATTCAGATGGGTAACTAGGAAAGACAGGTATATTACTTTAGACCACTTTTCTTTCCCCAAAAACATGAATGCCACATTCCTATCAAGGACACCGGCACACTATCATCAAGCCATTCACATCTGACACTACAGGGAGCAAAAACCTACTTTTAAAAGAGCATTTGTTCTCACTCCATATTCCTCTGTGCTTTTAAATACTGACAATGGTTACTTCAGAAATACCCCTCCTGGGTGCTCCTACTGGCACATGACATCTAAATGAGAAGGCAGGAGAGATCAGTGGGTATTCTTCTATGAATCAAACAGTCTAATCTTCTAAAGCAAAGGCATTCCTTCCACTTGCTGAACTTCGCCAGGCCACATGGAGGCATTTCAAGGAAATGCCAGGTTTGGGTGTCCTGTGTAATGGGAGCACCAATGAATCAATAAGCATTTATTAAATACCTGCTCTATGCCAGGCTTTGTGCTAGGGCACTAGGGAGACAAATACAATGAATAAAATAATCCTTACTGGCAAGAAGCTTGCAATCTAACAGGAAGCCAACCAGTCCATATATACGTACAGACAAAATAAATATGAAGGGAAAACTACCAAGTAAATACCAAAGAATTCTGAAGGGAGGTCACTGGCAGCTGAGGGGAGAGGGAGATCAAGGATTTCAGGCAGAACAGGGTGCTTGAGCTACAGTCTGAAGGCAAGGAGGGATGCTATGAGGCAGAGAGGAGGGAGTGCATTCCAAAAGTGAGGACAGCCAACGAAAAGGAACTCGAGAAGTACTGATTTCGGAGGAGAGCTGAGAAAGCCAGTGCCGCTGTATCTCACAGTATGAGAGTTCAATGAGTCTGAAGAGAGGCTGGGACCAAGCTGTGGAGGGCTTTAAAAACTAAACAGGAATTCATAGTAAAGGCATGAGTAGGAGAATGATGCAGTCAAATCTGCGTTGAGGGAAGATTATTTCAGCAGTAACATGTAGGATATACTGGAGAGGAAGAGCCCTGAATTGGGAAAATGAATCAGAAAGAGGTTACTACTCTAATCTCAGCAAGAGCCAACTAGGGCCTGAAGTACGGTGGTAACGGCATAAGTAGATAAAGAGGTGTCAGATACAAGGGATACAGAGGGACAAACAGCTAGAAAATGCATAAAGTAAGGAGTCAAGGATAATGCTGACATCTGGAACCTGGGTGTTTCATTCTGGATACGTGGAGTATGAAATGTCTCTGGGATATTCAGTCAGAGGTGTTTAAATTTTAAAAACCTGAAATATCAGGGGAAACAAGCACATGAACTAGGCAAATGTTTACTCAAGTCATAAAATGCACTATTAGTCAATGGGCTTTGTATTAGACTGGAAAACCAGAGGATGTTGTGAATTCTAATCCAGACTTTTTTTTTCTTACCCTAAGTGGTTACTTTGAAAGTGGAAAGTAGAACTGATACTGTTTACCCCGTGTCTTCCAAAAACAGTGCCTCACCACCCCCACCAAGACTACTGAATAGTTCCAAAACTCCAAATGCCATGGAAATTATTGTAATAAGAAGATGCCAAACATTTGGGCCAACTCTATTTTTAACTCCTTTATATAATTTTTGAGAATAGTTGCCCTCTTAATTACAATAATTTATTTTTCTTTAAATGAATGATCCAACCAGCCACATTTTTTGCCAGTAAGTATATGTGTGAAGAAACTGAAAAAGCAATACCTTAAAAGCATCAAGTTGGAGGCTTTTGATATTTTTTTCAAAAAATTTAAAATGTGCTTTTGCTTAAAAAAAAAATCTTAGAGGGATTCTGCAAAGTATCCTTTTTGAGGGAGTTCTGAAAATATAATAAAATTATGCATCAAGCACAGCTAGATATAACTCCAGTCTAAAGGGATCATGTCTTAGAACCAAGATAAAATGAGAGAACCTTCTTGCTGATCTCCTTTCCTTCCTACACAATAACTTATTCGCTTCAGATTACAATCATATGCTTTGTAAAGAGAAAAGTAAATACATATAACTCCATTTGGCAAAGTTCATGAGCCAAAATGATCTGAGATCTCCATGTAAAAAGAACTTAAGAGGTCACTTAATGACCCCTCATCTTCACCCCATTCAGTCGAACCTGGGGTTCTTGAACTTTCCATGAATTTCCCTGTTAACATTTTATCAACAGGTTTCATAATGTCACCTGCACTAATAACGGTCTGGTTCCCATCATCAACCGTTACCTAAGTTCAAACATGAATCGAAAGATTGATGATATCCACAGCACTTTTCCCTCTTGCACAGAAACTGGCAATCTCGTTAACTGTCACTAATTAGTACACTGATGAAAACCTTTGATCTCAACCACCTGACCTCTGGTCAAAACTAATGGTACTTTCCACAGAAGACCAACTTAGATGAACAACTTCTGATTCACATTTTGCAAGTGTTAATAACATTACCAGGATCTGAATCTCACTCCCAATATCCATGCTCAGTGTACCTCTGAACAAGGGTACACCACTCTAGGTGAGAGGTCCTCACTTTTTTCTTTCCTATTCTGAAGCCACCAATTAAAGAATTTTCTCTAGTTTGTGCCTAGTACCTCTAAATTACTACTCCAAACCCTCCCCTTTTCCCAAAATCCCAGGGTCCAAATCCTGGGATATAGGAAGAGGACCCATATATTGTTTGATTTGCTACCTTTTCCCATTTAACTTGAAAAAGCAATAAAGCACTGGATTTAGTCAAAAGACTCAGATTTGAATATTTTCCTTGAAATGTACTGCACTTTGTGTACAAAAAGGTCAAGGAACTTAACTTCACAAGGCCTCAGTTTGCTCTTCCATTGCTACAACAGTACTGAACTGGAGGATCTTTTGTTCAGCTTCAAATTCTATTACCTTCCAAATGTCACCTCCTGTACCAGTAGGCCAGGAACATCCCATTCCGATTTTCTACATCAACTTCTTGAGATAACAGAAGGAAGCTCATCTTTTTCCTCGGTTCGTTACTCTAGATGTGCCTCTTATTCTACAGGCCAAATGATCAGAAAGAACTCTAGGAGGCTCATGTCCATATTTATCCAAATTATGCCCACCTACATAAAATTTATTGGTTTCTTCTGCATATTTCTTGATTTGGGTCATTCTCCAAATTAGTCTTCCTAAGCAAGCCGTTTCACTCTCCTATGCTGGTTGTGAAAAAATGTAAGGAATCAATTTGCAGCAGTGTTTTTCCACAGCACAAAGATCTTGATCCCAACTAGAGCAACGACAGGATGCTTCCTGTACAATATTCAATCACTGATGCTGGGGGGCTCCCATAAAGAATGATCAGGAAGACCCCTTAAGATTCACATTCGTAAGCTAATCAGGGGCTCTGTCTGCAGTTCCTGCATATCTCAACTTTGACAGGCACCAAACAAGTCATCCATTCATCAGACAGAATTATCGTTGAAGGAGAGAAGACAAAAAGGGGTAAGGAAGGAGTTGGAGGGAGTGACTGCCTCCAGCATCACGGACCAAGGACATTCCAAGCACTCATCATACGTACTTCAGTGTCACTCTACAAGCGAGACATATTCCAGTGCGCACTGATCACATGACCTAAACAGATGTGAACGCATCCGCATGTCACTTGCTTAAATCACTGGCTTGCTGCACGATCATATGACTCACAGCACATGCATCCCATAATTTATCATGTTTGTGCTATGGCAGTGCTCCATAGAAGTGTTGCCATGGTAACATTTACAAGTCACCGTGGCAACAAAGCAGCCTCACCACTGTTCTAACAATGCCCAGTGAGTCCTAAACAAGATGGAAGAGCATTAAGTCATCTGTGGGTTATCCCTGATCTAAATCTTTCTTTCAGCAGGTAGTCAATCACATCTATTTGAGTTAACCTTGTTAAAACTCTCCCATTGATAAGGTTTATATTTCTCTGAATAAGCCAGTGTAAAATTTCTCCAAGTTTAAGAATCCAAAGTAGTTTGTGAAACGAGTATAGTTGACCAAAAGGAAGGAAAGTTTTAGGAGCTAAGAGGCTACATGAGAACATTTTATACTTAAGGACATCATCACGACTCGTTCAAACTGGGTATCCCCTTTTATCAGCCAGCAGTATCACAAAAAAGCAGCACGGACACATCACGTGCAATTTCAGTAAAAGTAACCATATATGTTCTGACCCATTTTTCCATCCCAAAGGAAACTGGAAGTTAAGACTCCCCTTCTACTGTTTACTAAAGATACTAAAGTAGACCTCATTTTTCCAGATTTAAATATTTGATCAAGCCCATCCCACAAGCCTTTCAGATCCTCTGTCATCTAGAACGCAAAGAGCAAGGCCAAGAATCTTGAAGCTGAAAAAGGTTGTCAAAAGTCCAACCTCCTACACCCAAAGTATGAACAGCTTCTATTCCTTCTCTAACTCAGGGTCATCCTGATTCTGTTAGAACATTTCCAGGGATGGAAAACACCCTCAAGGCTGCTCATTCTGTTTCCTGGCCTGCTGTAGGTTCAAATTAGTTCACATTTTAAAAAGAATTCATTTTGCTTTGTTTAGTAGAAGACTGTAAAATGCAACAAAGTCTCTCTCTCCCTCCTCCCATGGTATTTAACCAGCTGTCAAATTCAAATTCGTACCTCCCCTCTACCAGTTGATACCATGTCCAGGGGCAGATATGTGAGAGGCTCATACCTTCAAGCCATGCCAAAGTCTCAGAAGACAGCCCCTCTGGAGTTTAAAGCCACAACTGGTAAAAGGAAGAATCCAAGCTTGGAAAATCGAGCTCCTCATAGCTGGAAATGGCTATTATTAGCTTTGTGAAACAATCCTCTTCTAGCCAGGGTAAACTGGTCACTGTGCAGTTATTTTATTGGAAACATCAACTAGTAAAAGAGCCTGACAATTGCATCATTGTAACCCAAAAGACAAATGAGAACCCCAGCTGGCCAATTTTGGTCGCCCTCTGTACTTCTGTTTTGTGCTCTATCACCAAGAGAGTCCAGAGAGAACGGCTAAGAACGGCTAACCACAGTACAATGCAAGCTAACAGGGCCAGGAAAGGGGTCTGCTGCTACTGCTTTCTTCTCCTACCTTACACCCCCATGCTTTTCTCATCCAGCTTCCCTGGCACATTTGTAAACATTTGTAGAAATTACTGTTGAAAAGACAGTATTGACTAATCAATTCACAGCTGAATGAACCAAGAACCTACTGAATTATATGCTTTCTACTCTGAGGAGGCAGCAGTAGTACAACAGCAACACGGACCATCAGACAACAATCATCTGGACTTGGCAGGCCAGTCTACCTCCAGAAGGCAAGATTCCCTACATCACCTACAATAGACCTAACAGGGTGAAGATGAGGCAAGCAAATCACTGAGGCTCACTGACTCATTTCTGAGTCTCTGCTTCCCTGTGAATCTTTTAAGGTCAAACACCACTATCACTCAAAGAACAAGTTATGGCTAGAGCTGGTCAATTTTCTTTTTCTCTGTATCTCCTTTAACACCATCTCTTCGCAAAGTAAAGCGAGAGAGAGAGACGAGAAATTTTTTAAAAAAAGGAAAGAAAAAATAAGAAATTTATCAAGCCCCTTACTCAACTTTTCGCATATAGAAAAAAAGTTTTGAATTGAGAGTCAGCCCTACCACTTACCCACAGTTTTTCTCTGCTGTGAAAATAGCTTTCCAAGAACTGATGAAATCTCCAGCTTTGTCATCACTTAAAATGATGTCTCTTTAAGATTTTAAACATGAACAGTGAAAAACCACTAAGAGAATAACTGAGAGACCCTTTCCTTTACAGTTTGTTCCCTTTCCCTTTTCATAGCGAAGGAGGGGCTCATTGCTTTGGACAACCAAGCAGAAGTCTAATAAAATCTCACTTCCAAATGAAGCATTCTTTGTGCAACAAATATTATCAACATTTTCAAAAAATGAAACTCTCCTGATAACCCGCTAATCAAGGAAAGCCCTAACAAAATAAGCCACGTGTCTAAACAAGCAAAATAATAGATAGTTTGATGATTACCTGTACCACCCTCAACAATTCACAACTATTGTGGGTTTCAAGTTTTCTCAATTGTAAAAATGAGGGCAATGAACTGGATCAACTAAGATCTTCTTTAGCTCTCCATCTATGATTGATTGTTCATCCTTCTGGGCAGACCTGCCTCTTCTTGTTCTCAGGCATCTAAGGCCTGGACAATGACAAACCCTGGCCCCTCCCTCACAACCGGAACGGCTGGCGCTCTGTCAGTGTGGTGACAAAACCTTCTTTTAACTGGTGTCGAGGCAGTTTACTGTCCTGAGTTTGTCATGCCCTTCAAACTGATTTAGCCATTGTACCCCTATCATCCGCACCTGGGGGTGGAGGAGGCTTGCCCCCAAACCTAAAAGTATCCTTGAGAAGAGGTTTCATAACAAAACACAGGTATAGAGTGCCCACATTCATCCCCTTTCAAATGTACAGAGAAACAACAAATATTTATTTGTGAACAGATTAGCATACCCTGGCCTCTTATTATCTCAGGACACAGAATCATGCTTGTAACGTGCTCTAGCCAGACACCCTAATACTTTTGCCAACAGGACTTCAGTAGTATTACCTAGAGCCTCAGAAATCAAGCTTTATGAAATGAGAATAAAGCACTGCTCTACTGGCTTTGTGCCATTCGCACCCACTGCCTAAGAAATCAGGTCAAGTCACAACACCCAGGTCTAAGCAGAGCCGTGATGCCCAGTTTGGCATTTGGACCCCACCACCACACCAATATCATAATTAGGTCAAGCCATTCTGAATCACGCAGTTTACTCTTACTGATGATAAACAGACCCTGGACCAGTAAAATAAATGTTATCTCATTGTCCTTTCCCTCAACTCATTTCAATGACACCTGTGCCTCTAGGAGAAGAACAATAGTAGTGCCCATTCATTCCACACCAGAATGTTAATACAGACAGAGGGGAGGGAGAGAAAGAGAACAAAGCCTCCTGCTATTAACCGACAGCACAAATCATTTCATAGCTACAAACAAAAGGTATCTTGCAAGCCTCACTCTTGGAGAAAGCATTAGTAAAGCAGATGACTACAATAAACCCTCAATATTATATACTCATCTCACCAGACCTAGATTTGGAGGTAAGGGACTGGTTTTTCCTTGAAACATGAGATGTGTTCATGGCAATAACTTGTTTTCATAGAAGCTATGTTCCTGGCTGGGAGAAGAATTAAAGCTACAATCTGCCACTCATATCCCGACATCAAAACAATCCTGAGCATATGCTAATCTGGCTTATTACAAGGAAACCATTATGATCACTGAAAGATTCTTAAGTCAGCAAGACCAATCACCAATCTCACCTTGGATGCTGATGCAGGGAAAGAACGGTAGGGTAGGCACGAATACGCTGTAATAAGCCATAAGGTTACTTACATCTGTCACTATCATTCTGGTCAGCAATGGCATCTTCCAATGCGACAGACTTTGGCTTCTTGTCATTATTTCCTTTAGAGCTTTCCCAGTCTGCCTGGCTGAACTTGCAGACCTCTGAGTCTTTGGTTGTTGCATGGCCACCTTCTCTTTCTTTCATCTCCAACTCTGAGAAGCGCATCATTGCACGCTAGAAAGAGAATGGAGATGAAAAAAAAACTCACAATAAAAACTACTTTATTGACCTTACCTTACAGGAAAGCATTTCCAAAGAAAAGTCTGGTCAAAACCAACCAAAGTTCATGAGATATAGAAATTTTGTATATCTGAGTTGCACAAGACAAAACTTACAGTATCTATATGCAAATAATTGCTTTATTACAGTTACGTGTGTATAGCTCTATAGACGTGTGCATATATACACACGCTGTGTTAAAGACAGAAGTGTGCTCTTTGGAAGTAAACAAAACAAAACAAAGAAAACAAAAGAATGAAAAGAAAAAACAAAGACACAAACAAACTGCACAATGAGTAAAGACGACCATGGCCCACAAACTTCCCTTTGTGGATTTGGAAACGAAATTTAACTCAAAGGTTTATGTAAGATTCTAGTAATAAAAATTTGAAGAACTGACCTCACTTGCAGCAGGGAGACATAAAATACTGTCCTCTTGTAATCCTTCCATCTATGTAATTAAAATGGGCACTCAATGGATCATTTAGATAATTTCATCCATTTTTATAAGCATAAACCAATTTTTTCTTAACATTGCACAACAATTTGGCTATACTCATCTTTTAACAAAAAGTAAAAGAAAAAAAAAACCCTTAGGAAATTCCAGTACAACATCTCTTATAGCTCACTAACAAGATCAGTACAGCTTCTATCTGGTTAAACTAGTCTTTCAGTTGTTGGTCAAAACTTGCAGAAGCCTAAAGATAGGAAGCAGCTGCTGTTCTACTCCACCAAGTATCGCCTACTACGGCATGCTAATCAGAACTTGTAGGCACATTTGATATCTAAAAGTAAAGGCCAAGAAATCACAGTAACCAACAGGTTAACATCATGCAGTCTGAGCTGTCCTCCACCACACTTATTTACGTTATCAGCATTTCAGTGGAATTATTTTAAAGTTATCATTTAAAACAGCTTGGATACATGTACCTCACGTAACTACCGGCTACCACTACTCACATTCTCTTAACTGCCCAAATTTAACACATACACATTTATTATAAACTGCTAAGTTATCAGTCTCCAATAGGAGTCCTGACAAGAGCTCCCATACACCCCCAATACTGTTTCATACAGTTCAGTTTCAAAACTGGCCAATGCTGAAGTTATTGAAGTATTTCAAGACTCACCTGCAGCGCCCTCTGCTCTCTGCTGAGTTGGCTGGAATCTGCATACAGTTCGGTTGTGACACACTTGAATCGGTCACCTACATAACCAGCAGAGTTCGCAATTCTTTTTGCCAACTTAGATGGCTTGGGCTTCAAAAGTTTGCTATCATTAGAATCTAAGTCATCAGATCCATCTTTGGTATAGGTGGGATTGACGTCAATACTTGGGGCATTTCCCACACAAAATGGTTTGGTATCATCTTGGGCTTTACCAAAAGTTACAGCTGTACCATCATTTCCATGAGCTGGCTCCAAGAATGGAGCAGAAGGCTGAACTAGGTTCTCTTTGTTAGGGCTTACTGAAATGTTATCTTTCCTCAAGCTGAACACTGGTGTATTTGAAGCCTGTTTAAAATTATATGATTCATGGAAATCATTGCTCCGACCATACTCCTCTCTCATTGCAATAAACTCTCTGTGCTGCTGCAGCACCTGCTCAGCTGTGGGTTTGGGGGGGTCATCAGTCTGGTTGCTGCTCTCGGTTGCAAAGCCAGGTTTGGTTAAATTTGTTTCATTCTTAGTATCCTGCTCCTCTCGAAGGAGATCTATGTAGACCAGCTTATCGCTTTTGACAACAGCCTTATTGTGATTCCAGCTGGAGTGCAATTTCGGGTTCTTATCAGGAGGCGCCTCAGTATGTAACTTAGTGCTGCTAGCTTCCAACACTTCTGGAAATCTGCTCCTGAGAGTTGGATCCTCATAGCGTGGTCTTTCATGAGACCGGGATCTCCTTTCTGATTTTTCTTCTTTAGTGATCTCTAAAGGTGTATGGGGTAACAGCATGGGATGTACCATGCCCAAGCCCAGTGCATCTTGGTAGGTCACAAACTCAGGTCTACTTGTAGGCAGGGTATAGGGAATTCCTGGTTTGGGGGCAAGGTGCCCTGGAAATAGACTGCCGTTAGGTAACAATACTGGATGAGGGTAGACAGGTCCTTTTCCATGTAGAGAAAGAGGACTTATAGCAATGCCTTCAGGAGCTGAATATGGGAGGTAACTTCTAGGGTAAGGAATTGGTGGGGACCGGAAGGCCTCGTTTGGAGATAAAAATATCGAACCCGGTGGGAGGCCATTCTCATTGGCTTTGAAACTTGGTTCTGGATTACTGGGCTTGGCCGCCTTGCTGCTGTTACTATGCTTGGCAGAAGCTGCTGCTGTGATAGGAGGCTGACCGACGTGTTGTATGACGGACGGCGTGGCGTCTAGAGAGGTCCTGTTTGTCTTCACACAGTCTGTATTGGCATTTGGAGCAGGGGATGCGGATGCTGGGCGACCTGCATTTGACAAGGCCCCTGAAACATTACTGACGATGGTGTCGGTGGCACCCATTCGAGGACAAGAAGAGCTCCTCGGCTGTGGTATAACCCAGTCTAAAGCCTTGTTTTTCAGCTGCATGCTCTTGCTGCTGATGTCTTCATTGGGACTTGGACCAGGAACGACCCAGGAGGAGGGAGCAGTACTAATGATTTCAGGTCTATATATAGTACAGCTATTTCCTGAAGGAGAAACTGTTTCTTTTGGAACGTCACTTCCAGATAACACTATCCCACTTCCGGCCCTGCTCTGAACAAGGACTGTGGGGGGAGCAAGTTTTTTAATATGGTCAGATTTGGAAGTCTCTGCATCCACAACTTTTGATGACAAGTCTAGTGGCTTATCTGTGACATCTTTGGTAGCTGTCTGTTTTTCTAGGAGAGGAGGTGATCTACCATCCTTTCTCTCATGAGCTGTGGTTTTCCTGGAGTGCCCAAGGGCTGGCTGTGTACTTTCACCCACTTCGTGGGGCTTGGAAAATTTCCCATTGGAGAGCCTAGCTGTGGGGAACTCATTGCTTACATTCATATATGGCTTTGACAGAGTCACTGAAGAAGGAGAAGTGGAGATCCTGGCATAATGCTTATGGAATTCAGAGTAGGTGTCTGCAGGCTGTGAGGGAAGGTGGACTCGGGGTGATGGTCGGGGTGATGGTCGGGGTGAAGGGGGCAACAGGAGGGCAGGGTCCCCGGGCAGATTGCTAGTAGCTGTCTTAGCAGAAGTGACCCTAGGCTGCTTGTTGTTCTGAATGTGTGGAAAGGCATGTGAATCGACAGGATTTCCAGGACTGACTCCCATCTTCCAAGGTAGGCTTTTGTCTGGGCAGTGAACAAGAGGGGGAATGGCTGGGGAGGCTGAAGCGGTGGAAATCCTCATTGGTGAAGCTAAGGATGAAGGAATGTGGGGACTGACGTAGTGAGGTGGTGGCAGATACAAAAAACGCTCACCATTGGTACAGACCGGCGAATAGGCCAAGTGTGGGGGCAAGCTATAGGACTGCTGAGGTAGCAATGCCTTGTACATATTTAATGAATACTTATTTGGTGAGTCAAGGAAAGGATACATGGCTGGTGTGCCGCCACCTTCCACATAAGGACTCCCCCAGGGAAGCCTCAGGTAACTAGCACCATTGATGTTAAGAGGACTCTGCTTGTCACTTGCAGTCCTATCCAGCCCCAAGGTTTCCCCAGTAGGAACTGAACTTTTTTGTATTCCCGGTGGTGTTTTGTATATGGTGTTAAAACCATTTGGGGGTTTTCCGGGGACAGCTGATGTTTCTACTGTCTCAGAAGGATTAGGTTTGAACTGAATCTCTGGATTTCGTTCAGGGGTAAATCCAAGACTAGCTATAGCACTTGTGGCAGCGTCCCGTCCTTTCTCTGAGCCAAGTCCACACAAACTGGAATAGACAATGTTACTGGGGACTCTGAGTCCTTCCCGTATAAGTCCAGTCCTGTCCATAGTCAGAGCTGCAAGACTGTCAATGCGCTGCGCTGTAGATGCATCCACCTTTGTAGAATAAGAAATGCAAAAATTATTTGGAGCTCAGTGACTAAAACCAATCTTAACTTACCACTAGAAATGCATTCTTAACTTTCAAGGGAAACAATACACATGGGGTTGTTACAATATTGAAACATAAGGGTGTTAACACAAAGCAGGAAGACACCAAGGCTGTTATTCCCAACAGAATGGGAATGGTTTGTTGAGACTCACCTCTGTTCAGCTAGTTTGGAACACATACATTCCTTTATACTTCGGGCCTGTCCTGTCTTACATTAATTTGATAACGTATTTCATCCATTTAGCAGAAACTCTTTGCTACAACTGAGATAACAATAATTCTAATCTCATCAGAGCAATCCTGATGGGGTATGAGGTCCCTGAGAAAAACAATAAGCCTCATCATGTCTTCCTTTCTTGGAAGTAAAAAGGACTCATTAAAGCCAGAAAGAGACTATTCTATAAGGACAACCAGGGATGGGAATGTTAAATGTTTTATTTGTGAATCAAGAGCGCATGGGTCCAACAGTGTCTCCCAGTGAGGATGATACTACTGTCCGAGGGGATGGCCAAATGCTTCATATTTCACTGTAAAGTTAAACCCTATAAACCTTAAGTGTTGATTTGGAGACTTCAGAAATTTGTCCAGCTGCAACTGCTAATGTGCCGCTGCTTATCAGAGTAAAAGCTGGCGGTCTACCACTAGCCAAAAGGGCCCAAAAACATGTATAATTCTCCAGAGAATGACAGGATGAAAACATAACCTAGGAGCTTAGCATGCTCCTCATCCCTCACTATAAAGATTTCTCAACAGAAACAGCTAGTGTGTGTTTTAAAAAGTAACGTTTCCCATGATAAGGCATTTTTAAAAATTCATTTTAAAGCAATAGAAGATTGACCACAAAATCAGAAATTATGTCAGTATGACACCATACATCTCTTACCACGGTGTGGTTTAAGGGGTTTTCTTCCCTCAGTTCCAGTCTGGCTTTCGGAGCTTCACCATCACTTACTGGAATTTTCCTATTACAAAGGATTATACCAGCTGCATGAAACATTCCTCACTCAGGAAAACATTCTCAGATTTCCCCAGGATAGACCACTTCCTAATAATTCCATTTAAAAAAACCTGACCTACTAATACTTTGCTCTAAAGTAAAATATGACGACTACCTCCATTCCCCCAAGGATGGTGATTTTTGAAAGTTAAGTTATCTTGAAGGGAAGAGTTGAGTCTCCTTAATCTATGGTTAAAGGGAGTACTATTGATGCATATTAAATTCGTGGACAGACCTTCCATTTTTTAACAGCCATTAACGATTCTAACCTCTTTTCCCCTACACCAAGGCTCACTGGAAAGGCTGCTAGCTGTGAACTTTCTCATCCTTCCCTTAGACATTTCACCAGAAGGTGGGCTTATCAAGAGTAAAATGGTCCAAAAGGGACAGAAAGAAGCTCAACAGCCCAGATGAAACTTAAAACTGGATTACCTGAGATAATACCAAGAATTGATTGGTCCACAGAACAAGCTCCCAATAAAGTCTCAATCACTCTCAGAACTTTCCCCAAAGTCAAGTTCTTTGCCATGGACTGTGAAAATTAGTTTCCACAGTGAAAATAAAGTTATATTTGACTATCTATAAAGAAATGATTGAGAGAGAGGGTATGTGTGTAGGGAGATACACACTAATATCATACAAATGTCAGCTGTTCCATGCTAAAGAGAAAACTGCACATCTGTGCCATGCTGGTGCAGTAGCACTGAGCCTTATTGTCACAGAAAGCATTGATATACCTTGGTGCCAACTTCCAAATCCCAGGGATAAAACCGCTGACATGCAGCAGAAGGAAAGTTTCGTCATTCCCCAGAAGGGCAGCTTCAATCATCTAATGCTTAGCTGCCTCTACCCCACTGCTCCAAAATCACTGATTAGGAAGCAGAACTGAATCGCTGAAGGACTGAAATCAGAAGAAGATATGCTGAGAGGACGGGCAAGCCACAAGGAGGGCAATAAGGAACCCAAGACTTAAATGAAGAAAAGGGCGGCTGTTTCTCCGTTTATTACTGAGCAAACTATTTGTTTTAAACCCATATCCAACGCCAACCCACCTGGGCCCACACTCCTGACATTTAGAGTTAAAGCAGCATATAGACTGGGATTAATTCTCCTTCATAAATATGAAATAATAAATTAAGTACGAAAGTGCATTGAAAGGCCGCTTTAGGGGCTAATCTTTTAAAGGGCGTCAATGCTTCACTGAACCAGGTTGCCTGTTAAAACTGTAAATCAAGGGCTGCTGGCTAGACAGGCAGATCTTTATTTCCCACCCCTTTTGGGAAAGCTATGGCTGCTGTAAAGTGGTGGCCTCCAGGTAGGACCCAAAGGGAGATGGCCCAGGGGGCTCAACAGTCAGGAAAGGGTGTCTCTAGACCTAAACTGGGACATTTACCTCTCTTCATTAATTCCACACATTCGGACCCTTTCACTGTTCATCCAGCTATGAACATTGCCATACAGGGGGGTTGCAGAAAGCATGACGTCTTCTTAAATCCCAGCTTTTCTTCACGGTTTTAGGCTAGGAAAATAATATAAAAAACAACACCACCACAAAGTTGAGATGAAATTCATAGAGGGGAAAGTAGAAAGCAGGACAATATAGCAGGCCTCCCTTCAAGTAATTCATAATGAATGCCAAATTGGTGAGGGTAGTATGCTGCCAGCCTTGAAAGAGGAAGTAGATACCCAGCAGAAAAGGGGAGAAATGAAGGGCACTTCTAGGTCAAAGGAGAAAGAATTTTCCCAGTACACAACAAAAAAATTAAGGCTCGTTCTAGGTCCATCTGAAAATGAAAACTTCTCTTAGGGGATTTCATTTGAATTGGGAAAATGACAAAACTGATCAATGTGGACTACTATGTCTTCTAAGGATTGGGCACATGGGGAAGTCAAGCAAAATTCCAAAACACATCTTTCTCCTCTCTTAAGGATATAAAGCCTAACATTAATGACTGATCATTTTACAGGAACACAGGGAGGGCAAATCCAAATCATCTTATAGTTTGTGGTGGTTTTTGTTGTGTAGTACAGCTTGCTTATTTGGGGCTTTCTTTTTTTTTTTAAAAAGAGTTAAGGAAGCAAAGAGAGTAAGGCATTGGGCAAACACGGGCAAATATAGGCAAACACTGAATGGTGGCACGTGAATAACTTCAGTAAGTAACTTAAAGATCCGAGGGTTAAAAATAATAAATAGGCTGGTAAACCTCCACCCCAACTCTAGATTAGATTAAGGACCAAATCTGAGACTCTCTCACCTCAGTGATGTTGAGGGTGAGAATGGGGTAAACTCAATGACATCGGCTCACTTGGGGAAAGAATTCATTAGCCAACAGCCCAAGTATCAGCAGACCTGCCCCAAGTGAGGCGCTGGCAAGAGGAGAGAGGCACCAGAAATCCAGCTACATAGCCAAGTCCAGACACTGAGGCAGGACTGAGAGCCAGGAAAGCCTCTTCCCCTTTTATTTCTTCTTGCCATCTCCTACCTGCTGCATGAGTGAAGTGTCAGGACAAGCTGCATTTTATTAACAGGATTATCACAGCACATGATTTATCCCAGCCCAGGATTTTAATTGCTCTTTGGAGGTTGAGTTGTTTCTTTTGACTGAGTTTCTGCCTGAATCCTGCTGCTAAATGCTGGGTTAATAAGTAGGAATCCTTTAATGCCGAGGACAACCCTGGGCTCTTCCTTCCTCCCCATTTTTTTCTACAAATGTGTCACCCCCGTGAAATAATCTCTCTGTGCCCACTGGGGGAACTTTTCTTTCTTCTCTCCCTCACACACACCCACACAGTTTCCGAAAGCCCAAATGCTTTGCAAGTAGACACACTTCCTTTGTTAGCCTGAAAAATATGCAAATGATTGCTTTTACATTGGTACTGAGCAGAGCAGGGGACCAGATTGCATGAGGTCGATGGGAGGCACCACACATTCCCAGAGAACATTTCACTAGAGGGAAATGAGTGTGTATGTGGAGAGAAGGGACAGGAATCCAAAAGCTAGGAAATCCCTTAGCATTTATTTTTCCTAGATAGGCCTTTCATCCAGTCTTCCCACCCAACACCTAGAACAATGTGTATTAATAGTAGATTAATTGTACTCCACTCCCAGAATAGTATATCACTCAAAAAATGACATTGGAAAAGAAAAAAAATCCGCCGAGAGGGAGTAGAAATCTGTAGAGATGAGATAGGATAGTGTTATTCAAGAGTTATTTCACCAGGAAGACTTTCTTAGACAGATTTACTGGTTTCCAGATGCACAGACTCATGAGGGTGATAGGCCTGCAGCACCAGTCTGGGAAGACAGATTTAGGGTTTTCCATAAGGCTTATGTATGGAACCAACTAAGTTTTGGTATTTGGAGTGATAGTTTCAAACACAAACTACCCCCTACACCCTCTCACCTTTTTTTTTTTTTTAACTTAAAATGAGAATATTAGGCAGGGTAAAGTCCCAAGAACTGTGCTACTGCTCTTTGCTTCCTTATTACGGTATCACTGACATTAGAGCTGCTTTATGCCCTGATGTTTGCTAAGGATGAAGTGTTCTACAACTGTTGAGAGCCAGGCCACTCACTGAATTGGGCATCAAGCTAGGACAGCAAAAATGGGCATAGTGGAAGCCCTCTAAGTAAATAGTTCATAGGTTAAAGAAATTCAAACCTTCCCTTTTCTCAACCCCACAATATGTTTAAGGGCAAACATCCAATGGGGGAAAAAAATAATTCAGGCAAAAAAAAAAAATCCTATGAAAAAGGGGTCTAAGTAGGGGAGAAAGGCTATCCATACTGATTAAACTGGCCTCACAATTGCCTTGAACCCCCACTTTCATTAGGACAACATACCTCAGGCCCTTTCCCCCTTTCTCAGAGAACACTCAGCATCAGCCCCCCTTGCCCATCCCCCCCTCCCAGCGGAAGCAGCAGTTCCTGCTTCAGCATAAGAAGCACCTGATTCTAAAGATATTTAAATATGCCTTTTAAACCAGCTGCAAGGGGAAATGTGCTGGGTTTTTTAAATCATCACACTTACATGCTCCTTACATGCTCCTCCAGGCCTCTTCCTACAGGCTGCACAATATTATTACCTTTCAGATCACCCACCCTAGGCTCAAGGACGGGCTTTCTCTCCCCTCCAAGGGAGGGCCAGGGTGGTTCTTCCTCAATATTTGGGGAACCCTCTGTGAGGTACTAGGCCTACTGGGGAAAAAGGGAATAGAGGAGGGGGTTTCTTCTACTGTACAGCACTGTGGGATACAACACACACACATATTTATACTCTTCCCGGCCCCAATGAACTTCTTGTGAACCGCTCAGAAGTGGAGGTCTGTCGGACAAGCAGCGGCGCCACTGCCGGCCATAATTTCATTGCGATGAGCAACAGACTTTTAACTCTTGCGGCTCTCCTTTCTTCCCATGTCGAAGGAGAAAGCAGAGTGGGAAAAGGTCCGCTGAAAATCACCCTGGCCTCTTTTCGCCTTAAGCAAACAAGCGGCCTTGCAGTATACAGAGATCCTTACAACAGGCCACTGACCTAACCTCTGCAAACTAGCTGCTAGGAGCCACTGACCCCCCAAAATGTGTCCTTTTCATCCTCTCCCACCTTGCGGCTACCCCCATCTGTCTCTCCTATTTCTGTGTAGCTACAGGGTTATCAAGTCATCCTCTCCCTTCACCACTCTGGAGGCAATTTCCAAGGGATTTTCTTCACTCTGGCATTTCAATCTCTTCCCAACCTGACCCATTCCTACCTTTCCAGTCCACATACTGTGGTACTGTCACATTGGCCTACTCGCTATTCTGGACACATAATGCTCCAAACTCCCATCCCCCAGCCTAGAGTGCACATCCGCCTCCCATCCAACTCCCCCAAATCCCCAGTTTCCTTTAAAACAGCTCAATTACCACCTTCCATACGAACCTTTTCCTGATACTGCCTAGCTGATAATTCACACCTTCCCCAAACCACTCAAATCCTCACTACTTTGACTATATCACATACAGGTTAGAATTCTGGTTCCTTGAGCAGAGGGGCTTTTCACTTTTGTCTTTGCAGGATCAGTACTTAGCACAGTGTTGGCACATAATAAGCACTTCATAAATTCGTCTTGATTGATTTATTGAGAGTTTGATCTTTATAAGGAGCATGAGTATGCCCATGGCTAGGAACCAACTTTCTTCTATCAAATACTCCACTACAACATCCAAGAACTACTAATAATGCTGAGTGAAACAGTTAACTGATGATTCCCAACAGCCTCGATGCCTAGACTACTTTGGGGAAAATGTGGTGGCAAAGAATCAATGCCAAGCAACAAAAAATTATTCAGCAACTCCAATGTACCAGGATGCTCTGCAAGGTGCTGGAGATTCAAAGGTAAAATGAAACACTACCTGTCCTCAAGGACTTTATATTTGAGGAGCCAACACACAAAGGAAAGACAAGTGTGGAGGGGAGGTCATGCATCAAGAAAGGATACATGAAAACAGAAGTTTTAAACTTTTTTGTGTGTCATGACCCCCACGTTTGGGGTCCCTTCTCAGAATAAAGTTTTTAAAATGTATAAAATGAAAGATAGATGATTACAAAAGAAACCATTCAGATATCAAAATATTTATTTTTGAAGTTCACAGACTCTTAAGTTAAGAATTTCTTATGTAGAAGATGGTGCCCGAGCTGAATTTTGAAGAGAGAAAAAAGGATTCTAAGAAATAAATTGGGAAGGAACTACATTACAGGCACAGGAAACAGACAGCACATGGAGATGGGAGACAGACAGCCCATTGAAAACTAACATTTATACAGAACATTGAAGGTTTGCAAAGTGCTCTGTACATTTACCTTACTTGACGCTTCAGAACAACCTTGGGAGGTGATTCAAATATTCCCCCTATTTTCCAGATGAACTGAGGCTCACTCAGAGAGGTTAGGGGACTTGCACAATGGTGAGGGCCAAAGCATCACAGGCATTATTTGAACTCAAGGCTTCCTAACCACAAGACCCCATATTCTAAGCACTGTCAAGTATAGGATTTCCTTTCTAAAGACAAAGGTGTTTGCTATTACATAGAGAGACTGATTTATCCTTGCAATTCTCAGTCACATCATTCCACAACCTCCTGTTTTCAAAAGTCACATATTGGCATCATGGTTTGCACGATAACCGCCAGAATGCCAGTCAGCTGGGAGACAAACATTTATTAAGTGCCTATCATGTGCCAAGCACTGTGCCAAATGATGGGGATACAAAGAAAGGTAAAAGTTCCTATTTCTGAGTGCACAATCAAATGGAAGAAAAAACATGAAAATTATCATGTACAAACAAGGATAAATATATACAGGATTATACAGAATGCTCTGGAAATAATAGAAAAAGGTTAAATCAGGAAAGGTTTCCTGGAGAAGGCAGAACTTTAACTGGGACTAGAAGGAAGGCTTGGAAGGCAGGAGATGGGGCTGAGGCGAGAAAGCAATCCAGGCATGGAGGCCAACTGCTGAAAATGCCTAGTCCAGAATCTGAGGGTCTTCTTCAGTCACTGGATTGCAGAGTTCTTGATGGAGTTTAAGGTGCATATAAGAAAGAAAAGGTGGTGATGGGGGCAGGGGGAAGTTTGGAAAGGCAGCATTTAATGAGGATGCATGATGAAGTTTGTAACAAGAAGCTACAAAACTGAACCCTTGTTTTGGATTTTAGCTGATTTTAGATTTTACTTTTCTACTGAGTGAAGAAAAGGAAAAGATGAAGTGGAGCTGGTTTTGTAGAGGCTGACTGGTTGTCTGAGCAAACTGAAAACATCATAGTCACTGAAGTGCTCAGAGAATGGTACACCCCGTTCCCCCAGAAAGAAGTTGGAAAAAATGCAAACACACATACTGTATTACCGTATCTGTTCTTTAAAGTCTTGTCTCTTGCTCTCTCTGTCTCTCTCCCCTGTTTTGGCAATCCATTAAAAAGAAAACCAGGGAGATTTTCCCAATTGGGTCCGAACTTTTTGAGGCCTCATAACAAGTGATTCTGGCAGAAAAGTTCTATTAGTAGTGAACTGTCTTGGCATGGAAACTCACTAGAAAAATCCAGTTTTCTGGGAACAGTGGGTGAGGGTAGGGGATAGGAAAGGCCCTGGAGCCAAGAGAGAGAAAAGGATTAATTAAATGATGTTTTATTTGGGATCTGGAGACATGATGCATGCCGTGCCGTTTAGAAGTCCAGGAGTACGAAACCTTCACCAACCCTCACCAGCACATCTCTTACTTCCTGGATTGAGGATGGCTTTACTGCTGTAGAGACAGGTAAATAATAAGAAGGGATATACCAAGCGGCTTCCTTTTGGCACCTTTAGTCTCTATTGTTTTCCCACACTATCTTCCCGGCATCTTCCATTGTCTTGGCCTTGACTGATCACCAGCACGACTGCAGGTTTCCCATGGGTTAAAGCCTGCACATCATGCCAGTCAAGTGGCACCAGCGAAATAAAATGCAGTAAAAGCAAACCATCTTGGCTCTCAGAAATAAACGATACAGACTACCTCAGCTTCCTAATTTTCTCTAATTTTTGCTCAAGGCTCCTGCTAAGATCATTTCTAGATTTGTTGAAAAGCCCCGTGGGGCAGACTGAGCCAAAAAGATATGGGCGTTTGGGGAAGCTTAAGATAAAAAAGCCACCAGAAAGGACAGACAGACCTCTAAACCATTGATCTCTGGGTCAGGGCTGAGAGCCTGTGGGCGGCAGCAGTGCCAGTACCATGGCCCAGTGGGGCGGGCCTAGGACCCTCAGCACTCCTTCTAAACGCCTTCTCTCTAAAGGTGCCTGCCCTCCTTAGTCCACGTTCCTCTATAATACAATGTAACAAAGAACTGTTTCCCCCAGTCTGCTCAGAGGGAGGGAGAGGGGAGAGAAGGGCAGAGAAGAGTCAAGAAGGCCACAAAGTAGCCTCCTCCCAGACCCAGGCCGTCCCTGGCGTAACCACCGGGCTAACCACGAAGAGCAGCCCCAGCTCGCTCCCGGCCTCGTTCTCCACAACGCATCCTGAGTCACGCACAACAGCCATACATTTTGGGTGTCAAAAACGGAGCAAGTGAGGAAGATTCTATTTTGGGAATTCTCTTTTAGGCGGGGAGGGTGGAGGGAGCAAAGCCCGCTCACTCCTCCCTCCCCACAATGTCCCGAGGCTCCCGTGCTGTCACGTGTTGCTCGAGGCTCCCCGGACTTTCCACTCCGCAGGCTGGTAAACAGAACGCGGCCGGCGGCCGTGCAGTGCCGAGGCAGCTGGAGCCGCCCCCGCCCCCCTCCCCCCCGGCCCCGCCCCCGCCGCCAGCCCCGCCCCCGGCCCCCTCCCCCCGCCGCCCCCGGATGTGCGTGCACGTATCTGTCTCTGGCTCGCCCACGAGCTCAGCCTCTGACGGGCTTAGTAGACGCGAGGGAGCGAGCACAGAGGTCCGGACAGACGTGGCTCAGTCTAAGGGGAAGGGGGATGGGAGGGAAGGGAGCAGGGGCCCTCAGAGCTGGCCGCCTCCCTCCGTCAGTCACGCCTCTGCCAGGAGAAAGTCACACGGCAGCACCTAAACATGCTCCCCGGGCAAATATTTCTGTTCCCGCTCCCTCAACCCCGGCCTCCCCCGATTTGTAATAGTAATAAATTTAACCGCGTGAAACGTGAGTGGGGGGTGAGAGCAAACGTAAGAGCGAAAAGAGAGGGCAGGTCATTATTCCTTCACTTGGGGACAAGCAGGTGAGACGTCTGATCCGAAGCAGCCCGGAGCGGCTGGGGCGGGAGGCCAGCCTCCCAAGCCTCGGCCGTGCCATTGAACTTCACTCCTCCCCTTCCCCCAAACAAATCTTAGGTCTGAAAGAGAAAAAAGGCCCCCATTCCCGCTGGCAATCAGCAACAAAGAGATTCTGGGCCAGACCGGCCCGGGAGTGCAGCCCCCCAGCTCCTCATGTCCCCCCCACAACCCCGGCGCTGCTCGAAGCGAGGCGCCCAGAGCCGGAATGGATTAGACACGAGCAGCCAGCTCCAGCCCGAGGCCCAGGCCAGGCCTGGCTGACCCCACCCCTTCCCGGGCTTCCCTGGCCCTCCCCCTCCGCCCGGATTTCCCTTCTGCTTCTCCCCGAGACACAGCAGGCCAGGCCGGAGAGGAAGCCTTGCAGCGGAGTCTCTCGGGCCGAACCCAGCCGCGCCATTTTACACACACAACACGGGCGCGCGCGCACAAGCGCACACACACACACACACACACACACACACACGAGGTTTCCGCCGTAGCTGCTGCCAAGGACAACAGGCGGCGGCTGCTCGGTGGGGGTGGGGAAGGCATGGAGGCCGGGCAGAGAGATCCGGAGGAGCAGGGGCTAACGCGCACTTTTGGTTATTAAGCCGACCTTTCAGACCCGGGGCCAAGTCTCCGAGACAGACAGGCCTGGGCCTCCTCGAGCCCGGCCGCCCCAGGGGCCAGCCCAGAACGTCGCAGGCACACAAGCGGCACCGAGCTTTCCCCCCTCCACCGCAGGCATGCACCCTCCACGCGTGCCCGCCCCTTTGCTCGTGCTGCAGGCACGAAGCTTCTCGGGGGAGAACACACACGTTGTCATAGAAAGCTGGGCTACGATGGAAGTTGAAAAGGTGCAGGGACTTCCGCAAGTACAGGATGGAAGAAAACAGAAAGCAGGCTCGAGGCTGACCCACACGGTCAGGGGCGGGGCGGGGCTGGGTGTCAGGAGGCCGACACACCGCAAACCTCTTCCCCTTCTTCTGGATCTACTCCCCCTCCTCCTCACCACCACGGAAACCCTTCGAACAAACAAGGCCGGGCCAGAGGCGCGAAGGCGGGAGAGGAGGCTCCGCAGCCGTGCCCCAGCAGGACAGGAGCAGGCAGCGATCCCGGCAGAAACGGCCTGACCCCCCCGCCCCCCCAAAGAAAGCTGGGGCCCGGAGGAGCCGCTAGCCCCGGGGACTAGACGTCAGAAGCCCACCACCCCACCCGCCAGGAGAAAGCAGCTCCCTCGTTATTCAGCAAATGGCCGGCGTGAAGCTGGGCACACAGCTTGGTTGGCTGCCTTCACCAGCGCACCTCTGGTTAAAAGGTCGTGCTGCCATGACCCCGAACCTATCTTTTCTTCCAAGTTGGTCAGGGATGTATACTTAGAGTTTGGACAAGGCCATGCACGGTGTGCGGGGGGCCTTGGTTGGAGGGGAGCTACACGGGGCTCCCCCACAGAGCCAGGACCCCCTGCGTCTCACCCCTCGGGCGGGTCCGACGGGGGGGGGGGGGGGGGGCCTTTCTACCGCAGGGGATGGGGGGGAGATTGCAACAGCCACCACCTCAGGTTGGCTTTCAAAGGCAGCCCAGCCGTAGGGCCAAAACCAAATCCCGACAGAGAGGGCTTCATTTCTATTTGCCACGGAGACAACGGTGGCACTTTAAAAAATGGACATTACTTTGTAAACATTTTCCACAGCTCCTGCATCTTCTTTGAGAACGCTGGGCCACGTATACCAACTTCAGGAAGGGGGGACCGAGTAGAATCGAAAGGGGTTGTCCGGAAAAAGGCATTCAGTCTTTTGGGTTTTCCTTTTTAAAACACGAGCAGTCCAGGATCCCAGTCCAGAACTCTGAGCAGCACACAAAGCGCGGACGCAGCGCGATCCGGGCCGGGCCGCCGCTTCGGTAGCTGTTCAGCCCTCTAATGACCGGTGTTGGAGTCGTGGGGCTGAGATGCCCGGAACGCTCCGAGCAGACGCAAAGGAGGTCTGCCTCCAAGTCCGAGAACAAGTGACTAACACCTCGCATATCGCCGAGAGAGAAGGATTTCTCTCTAATTTGCATTGGCTTAAAAAAAGCCAACGAGCATCCCTCTCCTCGAAGACTCTAGCATCATCCTGGAAATGCTGCTGGGTTGCTTTAAGAGATTTGAAAGGAGGAAAAAGATGCCTGTTTTGGAGACTGAGACTTGTTTATCTGTTTGCCAAGGTGAAACTGGTTTCACAAGCAACATTCCTACAGAAAATGGCACCCGTCTTACATAAAGAGGCTTTATTGGGCTAATGTACAAAATTGACGCTGGAACTTAAAATGCAAGTGTGAGTCTGATACTTAGTGCCTTGCATATCATGAGTATTTAATGTTAACTGGATTGACTAATTCTGAAAGCCTTCATTTTTAAAACCAGGAGTTGAGGAAGGATTCAAGAAGCTGATTTAAAAACATCCTGTTGAAGGTCCAATGACCAAAATTTCAGAGATGGGCAGGACTTGACTCAGTGGAGAGCTCAGCATCTGGAAGATAACAGGTTGAACTGCTAACTCTTCACAGTTCTTTGATACCTAATATTCAGGTTTTAATTTGAGAGAAAAGCAGTGAAACAGGCATTGCTGGCTACAGCAGAACACTTTCTGGCGTGAGTGACATATCTGAACCAACTGCTTTTTCGTTCTGACTACTCAACGGTGCTTTGGCTTTGTACCAGTAATTCAGTGCAAGGTTTGAGGCAGTGCGCAGCAGTTTGATGTGTCACAGAGTGGGTGTTATCCTGCGCAGATTTGAGGATTACACCTCCACTTGAAGGCTTTTTTTACAAGGGGCTCCTGGAGGGGAGGACCCTGGAATGTCAAGAGGGAAGAAGCTATATTCAAAGAAATCTATAAACCAAAACCTATCCTGGTTATACAGAAGTATATACACATTTGTATTTACAATTCAGTAAACAACTGCAGGAGCGAAATTCAAAACAGTGCTTAGTCTCCTATGACAACACCCATACCCACGCCTAACTTCAAGACATTCCTGTTGAGGTATTTACTTTGAGAGGACCTTCCAGAGAACCCAAGAGATAAATAAAAATGCCTCCTTTCCAATATCCTTGTTTGCCTGCAGAAGTTGTTTTAATAGTTAAACTTTCATATCCATGAAATGAAAAGTCTCCTCTTTCTTTCTTCCACAAACTAGCAAGAAGCTGTTGGAACCTGGGTGGCTAAAATCCCAACCTCCCCTTCCCAGTCAGACCTGGAGGAATGAATAAGGTGGGACACCTTTCACTACCTCGGCCAAAAGTCCCAAATCGCTAAGTACATCAGTGAGGGCTTCAGAGTCTCCCCTTCCCGGCTCTGACAGACTGGAACCAGGTCCGGCTGTGGCTGCTGTGACTCCTGCAGCAGTGGCTGCTTCCCCGCTCCCATAGTGAGAGCTTTGTGTAAGTGCAGAAGAGGCGCAGGGCTGCTAGAGCTCCAACAGCTGTCACATTATTTGCACTAGCTGTAAACAGCCTTCACATTCCCCCCTTACCACATAGTTAAATCCAGACTAACAATCCACAGTTAGAGATCAAACCAACAACAGCAGCATTGTGTCTGCCTTCAGTGCCTTAACACCAACTACTGCAGCTGGCTCGTCCCTCTGGACAAGGGACCCCCTCACCCCCCCCACCCCATGTTTACTACAACTGATTATTCAGGCACACAGCTATCTCCTGTCTCTCCTGTCTGTCTGTAGCATATCGCCTCTCTACAACTCCTTTTTTTCTCCTGGAAAGGGTCCAGTCAGACTATCCTACTAAAGACAGATAAAGGAGGGCAGAGGGGATTTTGATGTGAAGGTAAAGTTCTATTCAACCTCATAAATTTGTGAGCGTACCAAAGTAGGGCAGAAGTAGAATTTTTCCAAGTTCAAGCTTTTCCCCCTTTTTTCTTTTTGTTAAAAGGCACTTACACAGGCAGGCCTTGGAATCCTTTAAGATAGCTTAATGCCTCACCTCTCAGAAACTGCTCAACTCACTGGACACTCACTGGTCGCCCCACTGATCAAAATGTCGCCTTTATGATTTTTTGTTAAGTTGAACATTTCCATAATCGTCATTATTAGTGCAAATTACATGCCTAATTGGTCTTTAAATAGATTTTAATTAAATTATCATATAAGGCTCATTTTATGACTTAAGAAAGGCATTAGTTTTCGTTATAAACTTTCCAGTAAGATAAAAAAAAGAGTAATATTGGAACTAACACTTCCTCTCAGAGAATAACCAATAGCTTACTGGGAAGAGGATCTTGGAACTTACCCTGTTTCATCTGATGACTAAGAAAGCAACGTGGCATTTGTTTACACACAACTTCCTATCTCTGTCTCTGTTTTTTGGGGGGGGTAGAATTGTTTAAAATAATGGTTTGCTTTCTTTATTGGGCATTTTAGAAACTAGACTAGTTTGTTCTCTCTGAAGCTAGTAGAAACAAGTCCCATGATGCCACGCTGCCATGTTGTCATAGTCCTTCCAATTGCAAAACTGTTCTTAAACTGGAAGCTGAATGCTCCTGCCCTCCCCATTTACTTTCTGCCTGTATTGTCATGATGCAAAGCAGGCAGGCTGTGCTTGTTAAATACCATGTAAAATGCTCTTAATAAAATGATAAATAAGGAGGACAGAGGCTGCTGGTTCCACTGATGTTTTGACTGGAAATGCCTTGGCTCTTATAATGTGTTTATGGGAGGGCGGACTACTCTAGGATTTACATAGTTTGGACATTTCTGTACTTCATTTATTCTTTCCTAAATGACGTATGCCCAGAGTTATTTCAAGTTTGCATTTGTACAGAACGGTTAAATGCCTAGGAGTTTATATAATTAAATATAGCTTTAAAGTAGACCAAGACAGGAACATGAATTCTGACTTCATAACTCCAATTCTTTACTTGAGGGCTGGAAGAAATAGTAAAACTACCCTGATGGTTCCACACCCTCTCCCTTGCCTTGCTTCTCCCCCCAGAAAAACAATCCACAGGTCCAAGGGCACCTGCTAAGTAAAGGTTAAGACTTCTTCAGAAAACTAAAACTAATAAAGGCCTGAATTGATTCCTCCACAGACAGTGGAAACCGTACAGTTGGGGACATACTCCTATTTATTGCCTTTAAAAGAAGGTAACTAAGGAGGGGGGAAAAACTTCTGGCCCAGTTTAAATCAAACAAATCAATCTAGTGTTCATGAAACAATGCTAGCAAATCCTGCAAAGAAATTCTTTCCAGGGATAGAGACCAGTGATTCACGCCTACTGAAGTTCTTTCCATACAGAGGCTTTTAGGAAAAGAAGAGGAAAAGGGTGAGAAGAAAAGGAGAGGTCTCCTGTTTCAGAGCTGCTATCCCCTGAGAGTCAAGAACCAAGTGGAGCTTGAGTGAGATGCTGACTGCTCCCCTGGGAACTACATGGGAAATTTGATCATACTGACTTATTTCTATAGCTTCATTCCATACAAACCAGGTCTTTCTTCTAATGTCAGGATTTCTTCCTTCATACATATAGATAGATAGATCAAGAAGAGATCCCTGATAGAGTTTATTGAAAACTCAACCTGAGAGCTCACACAACATTAGGACTTAATCACCACCAAACAAAAAGCATCATTTCGAGCTTCTCCTTCCTGTCACCTCAAATCTCTTCCCACTCCCAATTAGTAAAGAGAACTTTCCAACGATGACCTCAATATTTTGGGAGCCATTTCTGAATCACAAAACAGTGACAGAAAAGGCAAGAATATTTTGTAACAAGGGCAAAAAAGGAACACTTTTTTTGCAGACACTTGCTTGCCCTCCACAGAATCAGGGATTTGAGCTTTATCTGGAGCGGTAACTAACAGGTAAAATCTGTGGGTTACTCTGTCTGACCTAGGCTAGGGCTACATCCAAACTGAATAAGCATACTCCTCCTTCCTACTTAGCTCCTGGATCAAGGCAGAGACAAGGCAGAAAACTCCAACTCACAGAAACCTGACATATTCATCTGAGAGTGTATTAGGGCCCCTGCTATGTGCAAAACATGCTAGACTTTGGGGAATTAAATACAGATAAAGTGAGATAGTCTTTTCCCATCACTGGAGAATATGGATGGAGGGTGTGCTGAGGTAAGAGTCACTTCTTGAAAGTAATTTTCCCGTTCTACTATTTCTGTACCAAGAGCAGAAATCCCAATTCTTATTTATACTTCCTTCCAGGAGGTCAGGGTTCTTTGAGGCATTATAGCCCAAATTAATATCTGCCAGCATACTGCCAGGTTAAGGGGGTGGGAGAAGCTATGAAGAACACATCTCACTTTATAGGAGTGCCTAACACTTCACAGGAAAGGGTGACTTAACAACCCCACCCCCACCCCTCAAGCTGTATTCCTCAAGAAGTTTCCTAAGGGAAATAGGCTTCTTAACCAGCCAAGCCCTTCAATAAGACAGGAAGGGGAGGAGAATGAATGAGAGGGGTAGTAGATGGTGTTACTCGAAGCTATCAATTCGACAAAAAAAAAAAAAAATCCTCCCAACAAGTCACTTTACTTTTCCAAGGTACCAAGCAGTAAATGCAGACTATCTAGAACCGAAGAAGCAAAAACAAAGGACCTTCCCTGAGTCTGTTAGGAATGGATGAGAAACATTCTGCCCTGCCAACCAACAGTGTCACAAATGCTTGAAGCAAAAGTTACTCCTATATGAAAAAGGCAACAAATACTAAGTCTGAAGGCACTTGCTGGAGCATACAAGTTGGAATGTGTCTATTCAGTCCTGGTATGTGTACTTAAGAAATTCTACCCTACCCAGCTATCCTTGGCCCTAGTCTCTTTTAAACTCTAGGTACCATTCAAAAGAAGTCCAATCTAGTTATCAGGGAAAACCTAGGACCAGTCTACTCAGAATGGTTATGCTTTTACCAGACCACTATTTCGAGGCTGTCTTTTGATTTTCAGGTGTAGACTTAAACAACAATCCAATGCATAAGATCACATACACAGATACACATAATTTACACACAATGACCACTGCTAATGCTTAGACTGAAGGAAAGAAAAAACCCACCCTGGGTGGCTGTGCCTTGGCAGCCAGAGCAATGCAGTTGGTTTCCTGGGGCTGTGTAGGTGCACAGAGAGGCCCAGGAAAGAGGTGGGAGAGCTCAGCCAGCTCTCTGAGATCCGCCTGGTGGATCTGAACGGCCCTTCTCCCCCCAGCCTCCAAGCTATCTCCAGTGAGGAAGCTGAGGCAAGGGAGGGGCGGAGTGGAAGTCGGCTTTCCTGGGCCCGAGGAAGAGGCGGCCTGTCCTCCTCGGGGAGTCGTTCTCTTCTTCAAAGCCAAAGCCCAAACCCGACCAAACCAGAAAGCGCCCCTCCCCCCCACGGAAATAAGTTCAGAACTCCAGGTCTTCCAGAGAGGGCGGCGGGAGGAACGCAGAGGCTGCAGAATTTCCAGCAATTCCTCCTCCCGCTTCACCCAGAGAGGCGAGGCCAGGCCTCCGGGCTTCTTCAAGGCCAAGTGTCCGGCCGCAGCCGCGACCTGACCGCAGGGCTGAGGAACCCCCGGGCGGAGAGAACAGCCCGCCCCCACCGCCTTGGGGCGTGAGAATGCGGGCAGCGCCTCCCGCTCCGGGGCTTCAGCCCTCCCACGGTGGTGCCCGGAGCGCCGGGCCGGGGCCCCCTCCCCACCGCCCGGCTCCGGGGGCCGCCCCCATCCTCCCCCACCCTCCCCGCTGGTTGTCCCATCAGACTCATACAGACTCGGCCTCCGGAGGGAGGGGAGGCCGGACGGAGCCGCTTTCGGCCGCGGGTGGGGAGGAGGCGCCCCTTCAGACACCACCAGTAAAAGGCCTCCTGGCCGTCTGCTTCGTCTACACTGCCTGTTTTCACGCTTTCTCTTCTCCCTCGAACGTGAAGCAATGTCCTCTTAGGGGCCAAGAAGAAGGAAAGCTTTCCCCTGGAACTCCCCACAACTTCATCTGCCCCCCCCCCCGTGACCATGCACCCCCACTTCATTCCTTTCTCCCCAGCTTCCCCCCTTCTCCCCCCATCCTCCAGTTTTCACCTAGACAATAAATTTGGTTTAATTTAGCTTCCGGTCTTTAATTTTAGCAGGTCTCCTTTTTGCATGCAAATCAATATGGCAATTACCATCTAAAAGCTCGCCCAGCCCCGGGTCAATGTAAATTGATCATTGTCCGCCTTCCACAAAATAACACCGGGAGTCTGTGGTGCATAATGAGATTATGCTGGAAACTGTCTTTCAGATCACAAATTATATTTCATGCTGTCAGGATCTTCTCCAAGCGGACTTCCTTGCATGTCTAATCACACGGCACCAAACCCATTAAGGCACAAGGGAAATTTCGAATGGGGAAGGACAATACTAAAAAATAAAAGTGAGGTTTCTACTGAATCCATGCACCCAGGAAGCATCTACTGAAAAGTAAACATGATTTCCAAAATGACAAAGCTAGTCTAAAGGGAGCATCCTCTTTTTTTTTTCCCTTCAAGAGAAAAATACCCATCCTATTTCAGATTCTGCACTCCTGGACCAGCCCTCTGCTCTCACCTTACCTAGCAATGTCTCCCCCTCCCCTCTCCCCTTCTGCCTAGTCTTCCCCCTACCCACAGCCCAATCATCTATCCTGGACCAGCACAAAATAAGAGTCCAATTGTTTCCCTAGGAGAGGTTTCCCAAGGAGTAGGTTGGTGGCCTCGGATCTTCCCCAACGGTGACTAAGACAGTACATTCATTAGATTCTGGCTGAGGTTGAGGCTCTCCAGAGAAGCCCTTGGCGAAACATTCATTAACTCTGGCCTGGAGAGAGTGCCAGAGCTACTTGGCCAAAGGTTCAGGTCCTAGACCTTCAGGCAGGTCTAAGAGAAGGTCAGCCTATCTGGAATTAGTTATCAGCTGCAGGCTCTGTAAAGGGATCTCAGTTTAAATACTATTACAACCCCATCCAAGGCCTGAGATTGCTTACCCAGCAAGAGAAGCCTTGAGTTTCCCCAAGCCTCCTCTAAATTCTAGATGCAAAAGATGTTTGTTCCCCTTCTTTGAAGGTCAATTCCCTCTCCCTTTTAGGCTACATGTCTCTCAAACTTAGGTAAGAGTAGTTTCTCAATGGGAAATGCTTGTGTTATTTAAGAGGGTGGATATATTGCAGGTAAGAAGAAAAACAAATCATAGAGGGAGTGAGTCCACCTTCTGAGGTGTCTAGTCTAGACTTGACATAAAATGTCATATTGCCCCCATGCCTCCTTTCTCTCAAACATCTATGATTCAATGTTAGAGTGGAAAAGATGACTGAAGCCATAAAATCTGGTTCCAATTCTAGTTCTATTACCTATGTGACCTTGGCCAAGACTGGGCTGCCATTTCCTTATCTATAAAATTGGGATAGTGTTGGACCAGAGGACGTTAAGGCCGTTTCTAGCTCTCCATCTAGGATCCTATCATAATCCTTTTCAAGACACAATGGAGTGCTGAAGCCTGAAGGCTGCCATACTATTGAAGTCTATAAAGGGAAGGTAAGACCTAGGAAAAATAGTCTCTAAACAAATATTCAGCAGTCCAAGTCCTAGAAGAGCTCAGTACAACAGACTTAAGACACAAGTCAATTCCCCTTAACCCCAACGCCATGGCTCCCAAAGTCAGCTTTTCCGATTATCCTTTTCCTCACAAAACCCCAACAATCTCTTTCATCCCTCCGATCTCCCACCACAATACAGGCAATGGCATTGGGCCCCAGGGTCCAACAAAAAGATATGGGATTTCTTGTATGGTCCAAAGGATAGATCTTCTCTTTGGGTCACTATAAAGTGCCTCCAAGTGCCAATCCCCATCTATACAAATATGCTTAGCACCATTTTCCACCAATTTGAAAGAAGGTCCCAAAATGTGATCTAGGTCTATAGAGGAGATAATGAAGACAGTTTCTCACTGGTGCCCTCTAAGCACACACTGGGTCAAAGTTTGCACAGGAGCAAAATATTAACATAAACTGTGGCACTCAGAGAACTGCCCTAAGTGAGGTAAGCACCTAGGAGACCTCCATGAGACAGTGCTATGTTGTAGTCAGCTAGCTGCCTCTTTCACACAAAGTCTCCAGTGCCTTTTTTCATCCAGGGTACTGTCAAGGAGACAATGTCTCCAACAGGAGGAAGATGAGTAAAGAGGGAGATGGCTGACTTATTCTCCGATGAGGATTAGGTACCTAGGTGACCCAGTGGGTTGAGCTCTGGGTCTGGAGTCAAAAAAACCTGAGTTCAAATCTGGTCTCAGCACATAGCATGTATTTAATAAATGCTTAATAGCTATTAAAAGTATTTAACTGTAGTAACTATTGTAATAGGAGCTGTGTGACACATAGGCAAGTCACCCATTTGCTTCAGTTTTATCAACTGTAAAATAGGGATCATAACACCATCCATTTCATAAAAGTGCTTAATACAATACCTAGCACATAGTAGAAGCTATATAAATGCTAGCTACTATTGTTATTAGGGCCCAGTGGATAGAGTGCAGGGCCTGGAGTAAAGTGAACCTGAGTTCAAATCAGACCTCAGACACTTAATAGCTGTGGGATCCTGGGCAAGTCCCTAACCCTGATGGCTTCAGTTTCTCCATCTGTAAAACAAGCTGGAGAAGGAAATGGCAAACCATTCTAGTATATTTGCCAAGAAAACCCCAAATGGGGTCATGACTGAACAACAAGCAAATTATTATTCAGTAGGCAAACAATTTGTTTTTCTGGTATGAAGATCTCTGATAACAAGAACCTAGAACCTCCCTGATCCACCGTCATATTAAAGAGAGTATCTAGGAAATTCTCCACATCACTTCCCACCATTTGCTTTCCTAGACATCATGATAACGAGACACTAATCATCATTCTGTGCAAGATAAAATGAAGTCTAAAGGATACCTACTCCTCCTCGGGTCACTTACCACCCCAACTACAGGACTTCCAATGATGACCCTGAAAAACACCTCACTTTTCCAGCTTCTCTAAGTGTTGTCTCCCTCCTTAAACTGTAAGCTCCGTGGGGGCAAGGATTATCTCTGCTTTTTTTTTTTAAATCCCTGGTACTTAGCAGAGTGCCTCACTTAGGAAGTTCTTAATCAATGTTTATTGACCATTAAATACATTTACTCATAATCAGTATCACTACCTTGGACTTTCGTTGCCCTACTATTCTGGCCCCTTCAGACTCCTCCAGAGGACTTCGATACAAAGTATTTGGGTATCCCAAATTCAGGCTCAAAGAACACTCATAATCCATGCTTCAGGCAAATGCAACACAAGCCAGATTTTCTATAAAGGTTCTCACCTCAGGATCTCCACTCTTCTTTTTTCTGCCCCCCTCAAACAGTGTTCCTTCAGCCTCAGTCTTCCAATCTGCTCCACCTGGTTGCCCTCCCACTCGGATCAGTTTCTGGCCTTGTAACCCCCAGTAAATGAAACAGAAGTGATTCAGAAGCACACATCCCCCCCTGTCCCCCAAAACAAATTATGATCAATGAAGTCAGAGCTAGTATCCTCTTCAAATCTTTATTAGAGAGGCTCTGAAATGTGAGGGAAGTTGCTTCCATTGGAAAACCTCTAGACAATTCTCTTTTCATGCCCTTAAGACACCTGAAGGATGCCAGAAGACCTGACATACCTTGTATCAAGTATTGGCTGCTGATTTTACTCCCTCATCCTTTGGCTATCGTATGTGTGTGGGATGTCATTTAGAAATTCCTCACTTTTATTATTAACATTAATAACAACAGCTGGCAATTAGAGTTTTATGGTTTGCAAAGCACTTTATATGTATTCTTTTGAGTCTCACAATAACCCTGCAAGTAGGTGCTATTTATCTCCATTTTGTAGACAAAAAAACTGGGGCCGAATAAGGTTAAATGACTTTCCCAGGATCACACAGCTACCAAGTATGAGGCAGAATGCGAACTCAGATCTTCCTGACTCCAAGTCCAACACTACCTACTCTGCCATCTAACTGCCTTTTATCAAATGAATGCACCATACGTGTCTCCCGTGCAGAAGTATATGTATGTATGTGTCTGGGTAACTAAGAATCTGTAAAAAGACTCGGATCTTATTTCCCTATGTCTCACCATGCAGGAATGACTTTGCAGTGTGTGTGTGTCCTGTCTGTGTGTGCCTATATAAGTATGCAAGCACTTTCTGTTTCTGAGTGACTCTTTTCATACACCTTTAATGGGTCTTTGTTCCTACTGGTCTCTTCCCCTAAGAATTTGGAACAGAGTTTCTGTCTGAACATGTATATATGTGTCTCTGACTTCGTGTGTCTCTCAGTGCATTTCTGTAAATGTCTGTTTGTATGCCTGCCTTTGCACATATACATCACAAGGTATGCGTGTGTGTTTGCAATTCTTCCTCCTGTGTCTAAATTTACTTCTCTACTCTGTCATCTGATCATGTAAGCCTGTGTCTGAGCAGTCCGGTGTGTGTCTGAGTCCATGACCACGGTAGTGGGAAAACTTGGTAGCAGTAACTGAACTGAAGACATGACCCCTTAGGACACCAAAAGAATGAAGGAATCCTTGGTCATCCCCTCCATCCATCCCACTCTATCAAAGGAAGCTCTATGGCAAATGACTGCTCACTTTCTCAATCAATCTCCCATTGGTCCTGCACACACATATCACACTAGATAAGTCTCTGAACTTATGATTATCTCTGCATACACATACCTAGCTCTCTGTATAATAATTGTGGGTCTGCATTTTTCTCATGTATTACTATCATTACATATTCTATACATCTACCAAAATCTGTTTCCTGTCCACAGACCTCCAAATACCACACTCCTACGGTAGAATCCCGCCACTGAATCTTAAGGACGTGCTGGCCTTTCCAACTGTCCTACAACTGACCTTCTATAGGTGTTGTCTTCCCTCAATTACTGTGGGAGGTCTCTGAGAACAAGGACTGTGGGGAGTCCCCAGCACAGTGTTTGGCACACAGTAGACCTTCATAAATCTTAATAAACGCTTTTCCATTCATTTTCATTACATCTCTCCCTGAATCTGACCTATAGAGATCTGATCCTGTGACTGTACAATCCCATCATCGTGTTCTCCTGCGCCTGTATATGTGCATTCCTTAACTTTTTCCGTAAACGTGAAGGTCAACCTACCCACTTACTCATGCTCCCACTCTCTAAATGTGAGTTTGAGTTGTGTATGTGTGTAAATATATAGACATATACACACATCCTCACTTAGAAGTAGAAAAGGAATACGCTAAATGGAGAAGTTTCTGATTAAAAAAAACTTCTGGGAATGAATGTCAAGCACCAGACTTCTCTTGGGGTTGCCCTCCCCCAAAACTCCAAATAAAAAACAACTCCGCACCTAGCAGCAGAGGTGCCCAGAACACTGGTCCGTGCAGGAGAACGGGAGTCCTAGGGAGGGCTATACCTTTCGTTCCTCTACCTGATCAGACTAATTTCTCAAGTTACCCTCCACACCGTCAAAGGGTTAACGGAAAACCCTACTGACCTTCTCTCCTCCCTCAGTACCCCTGCTCTCCCTTTCCGTGCTCTGAGAGCCTGCCTGTAACGCAGTGTAAACTGCCATTGCCCAGCCACAACACCTGAGAGCCCAGGAACCTTCAGCTGGGCTGGCTGGATTCCCCTCAGAAGAGCCTAGGGGTGGAAAAGGGAGTAAGGCTGCCCGGTGCTTGGCAAGCCCTCCTGCCTCCCGTGCTCGGGTCAGCCTGGCTTTTCCCCGGAGCTCTAACTCCGGGCAGTCCTATTTTTATCTGTTTAATCCCGAACTGGGCGGGGAGCAAACCTCGCAGGGCTCTCAGAGAAAAGAGATTGGGGGGCGCAGTGGAGGAACAGCGAGGCAGAGACAGGCAGACAGAGCTAGCGAGAGGGAGTGACGGACAGACGGCGACAGAGAAGGCAGGAAGAAAAATGGGTGTCTTGGCCGGCTCTACTTCCCACACTGAAGGCAAACCCAGCGAAGTTCAATGCCCCTTAATCACACCTCCTTCCCTCCCTTCCCCCTCACTCAGTTCCCATGTCTACCTTCGAAACACTCCCCCCAGGTGGACGCAGCGTGGGAGGCTCAGGCCCAATCCTGCAAAAGGCTGGAGAACAGTTAAGGACTTGTGCAACTCATTGATCCAGAGAATACTTCCCAATTAACTCTCAGTCCCCTATTGGCGAAGGCGCCCCCGAGTACTACACTGGGGATACACCAGAACCCCTGGCTCAGAAGGAGAACCGAACAACCCACCCCCATAGCAACGAGGGCGCTCCGCACACCGCCCGCCACCTTCGAATTAAAAACCAGGCGCAATATTAATAATCCCAGTTTTCCCCTCAGCGCTCCCAGAAGAACAGTCATTTCAAAGTGCAGACTGAATAATGACTTGAGGATGGGGAGGGGGGGCTCGCACATGGCAGAACTGCCCACATACGCCGCCAACAATTAAAATGCCCCACGCACTCGCCATCTTATTAGCAGAGCCGAATTCCACACCAAGTCACCATTGATTTCAGCTGGCAGCGTCTGCTTCCAATGCCACAGGAAGCGTTCGATGGCCAGAAATATCCAAGTTGCTGTCTGTGCCTACCACCCACCGCCTTCTGGGGTGGGAGACTTCCTCCTTATCTTCGTTGGTGCTCTCCGAATGGATGCCAGCTAGGGCCTATCTGGGAGCCCCAAGACCTCCTTTCCCACACCTAGCACCCCTCTGCCAACAAGGGAGGTTACCCCGGAGCCGTCTAGACTGCGCGAGCCTGCTCCGCCAGGCTGTGTGCACACCAATCGGGGCCGTGACGTTTTTTGGCTGTTGTTTATTTTTAAATACACGTAGCCCTCCTCCTCCTCCTCCTCCTCCTCCACACGCACACACTAAGCCGCAAGTCAGCTCACTTTCTGGAAAAGACTCATTAGCAGAAAATTAAAGCTTCCCCTGCTCGGCCCACCATTGGTCAGGTACAGACCTCGGGGCGGCGGAAACTGCGGGAGGGGAGCAGGGACTATTTTTTTAATCACGAATGCCCCCAAACGTGGCTCCGGACCCGCTCTCTCGACACCGAACGCCCGTCTCCTCTGCAGCCAACAGCCGCCGAAGTTGGCAGGGAATTCACCAGCCTCCCGGGGCAGGAGCGGTCCCTCGGCCGGGCCTGGCCCAGCTCGAACCCCGCCCCCGCCCCCTTCCACACGCTGGCGGAATCAACTTTCGGCCGCAGCGGCCGAGGACCCAGACCACGAAACGACCGCACACGATCGGAACCGGCTTCCTCCCAGCCGAGGTCCGCACGCCCTAACGCCTCTCTCCCCCAAAAGGCTCGACTCCGCTCCCCCACACCCCTCGGAGGCCCGAACTTTGAATGCAGTCCGCAACGCCCCCGTGGGGGGTGGGGGCACTGGGGGGGATAAATACCGAATAACGTCGAAAACACGGTGCCCCGGCTCTGCGCCCCGCTCCCCGCCCCGGGGCCCCCAAACACCACACGCCCAGCCTCCTCACGGAAAAGCACGATCGTCACCCGAGGAGCGGGCGGCGCGTTTGGGGTGGTTGTTTTTACAACAGTCTTCCCAGAGGCGAGAACGCCGACGGCATCGCCCTCCTCCCCGGCCTGCTCGGGCCGACCTGCAGCGGGCGGCAGTTTCCCATTTTACCGCGGCCCCCCGCCTCCCCCAAACTCACGGGCGCTGCTGCTGGGTCGCACACACGAACTGCCTCCAAACTTCCATTCCGAGCCTCGGCCGGCCCCCCGCCCCCTCCTCCCTCCACCCCCGGCACACCAGGAGGCGGCCACCCCCCCGGGCGGCGGCGGCTGGAGCGCCTCCCCCCGCCCGACCCATCTTCTCCCCCTCCCCCCACTGCCCACGCCGGGCTGGCTGTAGGTTTGGTGCATATTTTATAACTTATAGCAACTGAAAAAAAGAACGAGCGAGCGAGAAGACAAGTAGGGAAGGGGAGGGGGCTCACCCGGGGCCCGGAAAGCTGCCCCGGGGCACGCGGGAGGGGTCCGGGGGGACATCGCTGGGGGAGAGGGGCGGGGGGAGCCGAGGGCGGGGGACAGCTCCAGATGGTGCGCCTTCCCTCCGCCCGCCCTTCCCCTCGGGCTCCCGGGGGAAAGGTGTTCCGGGCACTGACCTTAAATCTCCAGCTGGGAAGAGCTGCGTCGGGTGGCTGGCGAGGGAGCCTCCGCTCCGGCGCTTCCAAGTGGAGCTGGGGGGGCTTTCTGTCCTTCCCCCCAGTCTTCGGGAGGCGAGGGGGTGGGGCGGGGGAGGGAGGGGAGGGCTCGGGAAGAGGGGGGGAGTGTTAACGAACTGGGAAGGAAGCAGTCCGAGGAAGCGGGGCGAGAATCAAAGTTTGCCGTCTCTCTCTCTCGGCCGCCGCTCGCTCTGCCGCGCGCTCTCCTCCTCCTCCCGGTGTCTGCTGCCAGCCAGCCGGCTGCCCTCGGGGTCGGGCCGGCCGCGGGGGTGGGCTCTCGGCTCCGAAGGGGGAGGGGACAGGGCCAGGGGGAGGGACGGGAGGGGGGGCGGCGGGACGGGAGGGCTGGCTCCTTCAGGCAGGTGGCGACGGGGGTGGCCCCGCTCCTCTGCCTCCCGGCCCCGGCCGCTCGCTCCGGGCCGGGCTCGGCGGGGCGCTGAACGGATGGCTCCGGGGGCTGCTAGCAGGAGCGCCGGCGCCGCGGCCGCTCGGGCTCGGGCCGGATCCGCAGCGCCATGTTGTCCCCAGCTCCGGCTCCGGCAGGGTGTGTGGCCGAACTCGTCCCCTCCGCGGAGCCGCCGCGGCCCCGAATCCCCGCCGGGCTCTCCGGCTCCCCCTCCGCCGAGGGGTCGCCCTCGCCCCCGCCCCCGCCTCGGTCCGCCCCTCTGCTCGGTGCGCCGCGGCGCCGGCCTCCGCTGTTGTTCAGGCTGCCTCCGTTGTTCCGCGAGGAGAGCGGCTCTTCCTCACCTTGCCGCTGGGAGCCCGGGCTCCGTCTGCTGCACGCTGCGCTCCCAACACAGTTCCCCCCCGCCCTCGTTCCCTCCTCCTCCTCCTCCTCCTCCTCCCTCCTCCTCCCGGCCGCGGCCTCCCCTCCCCTCCCCCCGCCGGCGCTGCGCTCGGGCCACGGCCGCCTCGTTCCTCTCCAAGTTTGGGATTCCCCCCTCCCCTAAACTCGTGACCCCTTCGCTGATAGAGGTCTGCGGCTAAGGGCTGGGGAGAAGTGGGCAGGTACCCCCCTCGGAAGGTTGTCCCCACTCTTTCTCCCCTTTAATGGATATTCTCTCTCCCTGTCAGTCTGTCTGTCTGTCTCCTCTCTCTCCTGTCTTGTCTTTCTCCCTCTTTCTCTCTGTCTCTCCCTCCAGTCTTTCTCCCTCTCTCTCTCTCTCTCTCCTCCTCTATCTTTCTCCCTCCCTCTCTCTCTCTCTCTCTCTCCTCCTCTATCTTTCTCCCTCCCTCTCTCTCTCTCCTCCTCTATCTTTCTCCCTCTCTCCGTCTCTCTCTCTCTTTCCTTCCCCTCCCCTCCTCCCCCAGCACCCCCCCACCGATCTCTTCTGCCCCTCTCGCTCTCCTCCCAGCCTTAGCCCCGGCTCTCGGTTCCCTCCAGCTTCCTCCTTCCCTGCCTCTGGCTAGCCGGAGTTTGCTGCGCACGCCGGGCCGGGGCACTGCGCCTGGGCTAAGCTGGGGAGACTCCGGCGGCGGCGGCGGCGGCGGCCCGCAGAGACTGAGAGCGGGGAGGCGGAGGGACGGAGGAAGAGGAGGGAGGGAGGGAGGGGGAGGAGGGAGGACGGGGTCTCTCCCAGCCGTTTGCCGAGACTCCCCTCGCTACCCAGAAGGCCAGTGGAGAACCGCAATTACCATAAAGCTCCTCTCACTTGGCTCTGCCAAAGCTGTCAAACCCCAGCAGCAGCCGCCAGACTCCGCTCCGAGCCGCCGCCGCCTTTCGCCACCAGCCCCTTCTCCCCCACCCCCCACCAACCGGTGTCGCTCCCACCTCCCGGCACCGTCGCCAGCCTCTCCGGCGGAGGAAGGAGAGGAGGTGGAAGCTTGGCCCTTCCCTGTTCTCCAGCCTCCCCACCCCCGTCCCCCACGTCCAACCTATCCCACCCCCACGCTCCTTCCCCCGGTCCCTTTTCTTCTGGGCTCTTTCACATTGATGTGTCAAGGGGCTACATGAAAATGCCACCCTTGTTAGAGGCTCCTCCGCCCAATCTCCGGGCCCAAGTTTCCTTACACATTTTAATAGTGTGAGAATTGTTTGGAAATGGCAGGTCCCGGAGCAGGGGGAGGGTTGGGGGAGGGGAACGAACCGCTGGGGCGTTAGGGGGCCAAAGAGGGTAGAAGTCGCCCGGTAGCCCCTCCCCCGCCTTTCCTGGGTCCGGTCTTCCTTAGAGCGCTCGGAGGGGCCACCTGGACCTTTAACCCCTCGTTACTGAATTATCTGTAGCTTTTCATTTTTCTTGGCAACCAGCACCTTTTGGCTCGGGCTCTTCACATAAATTTCCACTCCATCACGCCCGTCCTGAATAATGCCCCAGTGCGCCAAGCTGCCGCCCATCCAGAGCGCAAAGCCCGGTGCCTGAGGTGTAGCTGGTGCCCACGCCAGCCCTGACCATCCCGGGGCAGGGCAGCCAAGCCCAGGAGGGGCCTGCCTAGTCTGGGAAAGCCTGGCACCTGCCTCAGCGACCTCCCTGACTTACCACGTGTTCACAGCTTTTCAGTGCTAAGCATTGGGGGGGAGATGGGAGAGAAGAGGTCTAGAAGAAGCCTTAGTAAAAGGTGCTTCAGACTTGGTCAGGAAACCTTCTAGAAATCAGTCTGAAATGAATGAGGCATCTAAAACCAACAGAAAGAAAAGTTTCCAAATTTTCCTTCTCCTTATTCTTTTTAACACGTTGATATACAAACATGCATTACATAAAAAGGAAAAACCAAAGTGATCTATATGGCCAAAGCGGAGGGAGAAAATACCCTACCTCCCAGATGTTCTCTTCTTTTAGTTCAGTTCTGACAATGGGCCTCTGGAATCATTCTATTTAAGTTCTCAGGCTTTCTGTCTATTAAAAAAAAAAGCTGGCCCTTTCAAAGCAGAAGTGAAACATCTACCGTTTGAAACCCGAAACTCTGGTCAGAACTCAATCTATAAGCACCAGAACTGCAGGAGCTATTGATGCAAAACGTGTCAGGCACAAGCACCTTTCACTTACATGCCTTAACCAGGGTTTACCTAGCCAGCTTCTATGGTGAGGGTGCCCAGAGTTCAGCTTTCCAGAGGTGTCTGCATCTTGGATTGCTGGATAAAGAAGTTCCAGAATGCAATCCTAGAGAATGGAATGCAGGCTTTTTTCTTACCGGATTTCTGGGGGTATATGTATCTGAAAACTGTCCCACACATTTTTTTAATCTCCGGTAACAAGCAGAAAGACACCTGGACTGTTACGTTGTAAAGCTATTTTTTATAAAGACATTTAGGTCCAGACATTAAAAGTTATTAGAGTGAACACACGTGAGTTACAGATGCACAGCTGGAGAAAAGGCCTCTGGTTTTCTGTGCTTTTTTTCTCCAGCCTCACTTTAGTAAAAAAAACCTCAGTGACATGGTATGGCTCTTGTATTCACAAAGCCTCAAATTATTAGAGGGCGAAAGTCAGGGGGTGTTCCTAGGGAAAGGGGTAAGAAATTATCCTTGAAGATGAATCAGAGAGTTGAGATGAAGTGTTTTGGTTTGCGGCTTACTGGGTCAAAAGGTCAGAGAGCTTTGGGGGTGTGGAGTTGGGCCGAGAGACCCAAGAGCATGGCCAGCTTATTTCTATCTGCTCAACCCTTGGGGAAGAGGCCCTACAGCAAGGACCCTCCTCCTCTTCCCCAACCCCCACTCAATGCACAAGCTTTTCACGGATATCGGTATCAAATGTATTATCCAGAACTGGGAAACCTAGGGGACCAGAGAGGAGTAGGTGGCTGAACTGATAGCGTTCCTGGGGGCATGTTTGTCTTGAAAAGTCTGCTAGTTAAAATCCATAGAACAAAAAACTGTAAAAATGAAGTGGCCTGGCAGTGAGGATTGGCACATGGTGGAAATTGGATGCTTGGAGAAAACAAGTCAGTAAATTTACCTTTGACTTATTTTGTTGTGTTTATTTTTTTAAAAATGGGGTCTTTCTCATATTAAACTCTGTTGCCACAACGGGCCTCCAGGATTGAAGAATTTTCTGCAATCTAATGAAGAAAAGCTACCAATAGCCCAATAAGTTTTGCTAAATACTTTCCACAATTTCACATAACTCCAAGGGGGATGGCTCGCTTCCGTGCTGGAGAAAGAATAAAAATGCCTGGTCTGGCTTTCTGTTCTGAGGTACTCCTCCGCATTGCCCTGAGGCCCCGACTTCCACCTTCTTCAAGCCAGAGCTCAGGGAAGCTGGATAGCATTTGGGGCTGAGAAAGGAGGAGGCTGGGTGAATATCTTGCTTCAGCAACCCCAGTCCCTTCCAAAACAAAACAAAAAGCCAACCCACAAAAACACAAAACAAAATTAAAAAACCTTTTGGGCCTATCACCTTAAACTGCCTCTCTGCCTGGTGCACCGTCAGACTCCAAGCCCAGAGGGCTGAGAAGGCTTGTTAGTCTAGGAAGACCCCGGAGCCCCTGTCTGTGCAGGGCCCTCAGGATCTCCTCCCCACCCCCTTCCTTCTCCTCCCCTCCCACTAGCCCCTCAGGGGGCTGACCTGGGGGTCAGGCCGCTGTACACAGCACTCAGTGAAGGGAGGATTTCAACGAGAGCCAGCGAGCTAGCTGAGAGAGCTAGCCAGTGAGCAAGGAGAGGGAGTGAGGAGACGAATGAAGCAGAAAGCCAGAGAGGGAGGAAATTGGAGACAAGATATAAAGAAATATTGAGAGTTGGAGGTGAGACTAGCTCTTGGGGGATTCACAATTAATGTCCTCCCCCACCTCCACCTCCCTCGACTCTCTGTAAGTATACAGTATTTATAAAATATGACTAAGCTTCATGCTGGCAGCAGCAACGGCTTCCAATTTGATCCAGGATCTCACACTCTCAGGAAATGGGCCAGGTGTTGAGATACGGGGTGGGCCCCAGGGAGCAGGCCCCAGGTCAGATCTTCCTCTTTACAATGAAGTCTACACCACAATGACTCAAGGACCACAGGCAAAAATCAGCCCCACCTATCCTTTGCCTAGTTCCTAGTCTGGCAGCAATCCGGAATCTCCTTGCCCTGTGTGTAAATGTTTAGTGTCTGTCAGCTTCTATGCAATTTGTTCATGTGTCTCTAACACTGTTTATTGTGGTGTTTGGTTTTACTGGTCGTGTAGGAACCAAAGTAAAAAGGCAAGACAATCTTCCATTGTCATTTTATAGAGACTGCTCTTCATACCTCACATACTGGAAGTGAGATTTTTCGCAAAATGTGAGCTCCTTGACTCCCCAAGAGAAGTGATCTGGAGGATTAGATTCATTGCACTTTTACTTTCTAAAGGATAAGTCTGTCTATTAATATGAATGAACATCAACTCAAACCCTTCCATCACTCCTACCACCCCTCCCTCACTCCAACAGACTTCATGTCCCATGGACAGTTACTAAGTGGGATAGAGGAAGATTCATTTAACCATCCTCATCTCATTTTTTCACCTTCTCTCCTCTCCAGTCTGCCCTCCACGCTTCCACAGATTGTCTAACTAGCTTCCTCCAAGGCTCTCCAGTGACAACAGCTGAATATGTCTGACGATTAGAAACATCCAGACGTTAGTTCAGAAGGTGGGAGACATCTTCCCCCAAACAACAGCGGTCTACTTTGAATTATGGAGTGATTAAGTTGCGTTGTTTTGCTTTTTCATAATGTAACCTGTGGTCAGGGCCACAAATCTTCAAGAGAGCTTTCTAAGCTTGTGGGGGAAGAGAGAGGGGATGAGAATGGAAATGAAGATGGGGGTAAAGAGTAGAGGGAAGGCTGAGTCTTATCTCAACATACCCAGGCTGTTAGTTTGTGGCTCACAACTTTGTAGAACCCTGGCACTGAACAAGTCTCAGGTTTGTGAAATACCAGCTGCATGGCAGATGACCGCTGTTTACCTTTCCCAGTTAATATGTATTTAGGCAGTTTGAAGGAAAATAACTGTATCAGTCTTGATTAGCACAGCAGATCTTGGAAGGGTAGAATCTTGCACTCTGGATCAGATGGGAACAAGTCATCAAGTCACAGAAATGCATAATAGCTCTCCATCTAGACAGAGTTGGCCCCGATGCTTTTCCTAGATAAACCTGAACACCATATCCCACCTATGAGGCTTAGCTCATTTAGGAAGCCTCCTCCTGTGCATATTTTCAACTCTAGCAGCAGGAGGTGGTAGATGGGAAGCTGGGAGTGGAGTAGAGGGCATGGGTAAGAGAATCACAATTCCAAATGCCAGGATCCTCCCAAAAGGATAGAAGCTAATATCACCATCATCCCAGTAGTAAAACCCTTGCCCTTTTGTTTCTAAATTTCCCTATTAGCTACGTCTCCACTAAAGGACCAGCAGTTAAGAAAGAAGCTGGGTTTGCTGGGAGGTGCTTTCCCTTCCCAAGCATCTTTTCCCCTCTCCCCAACCCCCATCCTGTCACTATTGTCTTCCCACTCCAAGCCACTGGACAGACCAACTCAATTAGGAAAACTCAGTTGCCAGTATTGGGGATGCTGGAAGTAGTGAGCTGCAGGGCGGCAACTCAGGAGAAGCAACACAGGAGTGGAAAAGACTATTTGGAATTCTGTCTGGTGCTCTTGGTTGGATTACAAAAATGCAAGCAAGACTGGGGGCAGGTCAGGGCAAGGCAAAGGAGCAGGAAAAAGGTAATGATGGGGAAAGAAGGAAGGGAAAAGAAGAGAGCTAAATAATGAGAACTTAAGAGGTGGGGTCAGAGCAAGGAATATTCAGGGGAAAGGAAATGAAGAGGCATCAGGAAGTTAAGGCGGTACAAAGAGAGGAGCTGGGAATTCAAATAGCAGGAATGAAAGTACTGGTGGTTGGTAAGATCTTGAACCTTCAAGGGCTGCACCGATATGGATGAAGTCAGCAAGGGGACAGAACTGGCAGGAGTATCTCTAGATGCAGAAGCTCAAACCCGGAGAAAAAACATAGGGTACTTTCAACGAGGAACGGAGATTCCACATAGGCTAAGCAAGCCCGGGTCAGTTTTTATGATTTCCACTTCACATCTCCATCCACCAACCTAACACTCCCCCTCTCCCCCAAGTATTAGCTGCAAAGATACTCTTGAATCTTGTTTTTTTTTTTTAAGGGGGCTTGAGATGGCCCATGTTTTGTGCTGGAAAGCCTGAGAGAACCTTCAGTGTCTATGGGGTGTGGGGGGCACAATCAGAATGCACACCGCCTGGAATCCCGGCCATTACTGGCCTGCCCATGACACAGACAAATGACCGCCAGGAGAAGAAAAATCCAGTTGGAGCTAGAGTTTAAATATAACAGCGTGGAAGGAAAGAACGCCATTATTGAAAAGTGTGTTTTTGTAGACACTAGCATATATTTTAATGACTGGACACAGGCAATGAATCACACTAGCCCCTTTTCCAAAAGAAGTGGGTGCGTGAAGGGGGGGCATCGTGGAAGACAAGATGCTAGTGGATGGGGCTAGAGCCTGGGGTGGGGGTTAGGGGTGCGGGCCACAGAGGGTGAGGTTCGGGGGTATCCGGAGCAAAGACTTTGCTTGCTCTGAGCCTGCCCCAGGCAATCTGGCTCTTGGTAGATATGGGCGATGGGTAGATCCAGTGGGAGTGGGGCAAAGTGTGGGGCGAGATTTTTCCCCTTTACTGGGGGTTGGGGGGGAAGGAGAGAGAGTGAGAAGGGACAGAAATGGAGTTGAGCAAGAAATGGCCTGGGAGAGAAAACAAATTTTCCTCCACACCCTCCTTAAAGCCCACATTTTAAACTGTAGAACCTGCCTTCTCCTAGGGCACTCTTGAGGACCCCCCCCCCCACGCAGCTTAAGGCAACACAGTGTTTTTTAGCAATTAAGGCAAGAAGGGGGTGGGTACAAAGATAAGCCACTTTTTTCCTCCATGCAAGTGTGAAAGATAAGATAACGCTAAGCCGGGGCCGAGCGGCCGCGTCCAACCTCCCCCCAGCGATTTTGATCGGTCACTTGTTATCGCAAAAATGCTCTTTCCGAAAGCTGCATCTAAAAGCGCCAGAGCGCCGAAGGAAGGCATTTAAAAGGCACCTCCTTTTCGCCGGCAGCCACCTCCGAATCCGGGGGACGCCCCCCAACTCCGGTTTTCCAGCCTGGGCTTCGGGGGCCAGGGCTGTTCCGGCAATTAGGCTAAATCAAACCCGAGACGTGTGAATAGAATGTACTCTGCACCCAGCCTCACGCTCTCAGGAGCCACAAGCATTCCACTGCTTCTCCTCTAGTTAAGGAAGGGTGCTTTTGTTTGACTGCGCATTCAGTGTTGAAACTACACAGGTAGTTGTGTCTGGGAGGGTCGCCTAGCTGTGTCAACATGTGGTGGTGGTTCATGCAGAGTAAGGAACCGTGCTGACTTTTACAATTCCCAGTAAAAAAGGAGGAAAGGCACCTCACATCACAGGATGCAGGAGCACCTAGGGAGTCTCCGGGTGGCCCTTGTCATGGTTTTAAACATAAAATACTTTATGCACAAGAACATTGCTGAAGGGTTCCGCTAACTCATTCGCCATGTGAGTCTGGTTCCCCTGGATGAAGATTTAGATCGGACAGAGGACGACCTCGATGGTAAAAGCCCAGGCAGCTGAGTCCGAGCTGCACCCGAAGACCTCAGAAATCCTGGGTCGGGCCTCCCTCTTGGGCCAGCTTCCTAACTTACCTGCAGATCCGAGGCCTACCCAGAGACGTCCCTGATGTGTCCACCCCTCCGTGGCAGCCCGAGGCTCCCACCCAGCCGTATCAGGCCCTGGTGAGTCGTGTGTCCCCCGCCCCGCCCCCTTCCCGCACCAATCATTTGTGCCATCCTTCTCGTAGGTATACTGGAGGACCCCTCTCCACCCAGGTTTCCGATAGACTCGATAGAACAAGCCAACGTGTGCACGGTGAAGCCCAGTACACTTCGGAAGCGCCCCACGCACCGCCCCAGTACACTTACACGTTTCACCCAAAGCTGACTCCCGAAGGATGCGGAACGACGCGGTGAAGCGCGCGCGCGCACACACACAGACAGACACACAGACACACAGACACACACTCTCTCTCTCTCTCTCCCCCTCTGTCTCTGTCTCTCTCCCATCAGCCGGACCCGGATATACACTCCCAGCCCCAGGGAACATCTCTGCGCCCCCACCCTCTTAAGCAGAGTGCTCGCCCTCGCCCCCCGGGGCCTCCCCTCCCGCAGGGCCCCGAGGGAGGACAGACAGCCGCCGCAGCAGCTGCCGACGGCCCGGGAAGCCCCTCCTCTCGCCCTTCTCCGAGAAGCCCGGCCGCAGCGTAGGCTCCGGAGCGAGTGGGCAGCCGATGACAGCATCTGCCTCACGTAAGCCCCACACGAGCACCATTAGTCACCGCCAGAGTTCCCCTCGGGCGATCCGCCTGGCAGAGGCCCAAAACCCAACCCGGGCCGGGAGGGGACCGGGACGGGAGCCCGGGGAGGACAAGGGAGGGGACGCGGCCGGGGTGTCCCGGGCCCGGTCCGCTGGGGCTCGGCCCGCTCAGTGGGGGATGGGGCCTGAGCTGGAAGTTGAGCCGAGCGGGGCCGAGCCGCTCCCTCCCTGGCGCCGCGGCGACCAAGGAGCTTTTCATCTCCCCGGCCATATCAGCAGCCGCCGCGGCGGCGGCAGCAGCAGCTCACGAGGCTCGGCGGCTGCGAGCGGCGCTGCCCTGCGCGGCCCGGCCCAGCCCAGCCCCGCGCTCCCGCCTCCTCCTCCTTCCTCCATTCCCTCCCCCGCCCCGCCCTGCCCGGGCTCTGGGCCTAGGCCCTCTCAGCCCCGCGGCTCTCCCTCCCAAGCCGCCACAAACCCCCGCCCCTTCCCACAGCCTGGCAGCGGGGGCCGGGGGGGGGGGGTGAGAAGGGCGGGAGGCAGGAAGGAGGAGGAGGAGCAGCAGAGCAAGCGCGCTTTCCTCTGAACTGCGGGAGCTGCCAGAAACGGAGAGGCTTCCCCCGGCGGGCGCCGCTCCGAGAGAGCAGCACGGCGGCTGGCCGGGGTGCTTCCTCCGGCTCGAACCCGGGAAGCCTCACCGTGGCAGCCGCCGCTGCAGTCACGGGGCCCGGAAGCTCCCCCCCTCCCTTCGTATGTGGCGCCTTTGGCCACCGGGAGCGTTCCATGCCCCCGCATCGCCGGCGGAGGAGCCCCGGCAGACTTTCCCGAGCCGGGGCGGGAGGGACACGGGAAGCACTAGCAGCAGACCTGGGCCACCGGGCTCCCCACCCCCTCCCCCCTCTCCGCCCCACCCCCCAGCGGGAACACCTGTTCTCGGGGCCCTACAGCTAGGGGCAAGTCTCTCTTGGGAGTGGCTTTGAGCTAGGGGAGTGTGCAGGATCTGACGGCGGAAATGGGCCCCTGCAAAAAAGAGGCCCGATGAGCTGTCTGCTGGCGGATCCATACTCCCACCTCGGTGTACACACACCAGGAGGTCCAAACTGGCTGCCCTAAGTTGTTGTTTCTGGGGGAGAGCCGTGGTAGCGATCAGGTCACGCCGGAACCTATTCGAGTTCTCCTAGCCTTCAAGATCTAGAGCTGTCCATCCTAAAAGTAGATACAAGAAAAGTATGCATAGCCAATAGCCTTTCCTTGCTTCCACCCGAACTCCACTTATAAAAGGTCGCCCTTCTTTTGCTGCCAGGATCGAGAGCCCTTAATCTGCCCCCGGCGTGGAAGAAGCCCAAAGAAACACCTAACCTGAGTGGGCGCCCCCACCTCGAACTGGTACGAGGCTGACCTCGATGCCCTAGCCACACCATTTTGGAAATTAGGCTTTGGAACACTCTTAAGATGGGCAACGCCATCGCTTCTCGCCAACCTAATCCCTCCTCTCTGCGGAGCTTCGGCGTGAGGGTATGGGGTGGGGAGCTGACTCAGAGCCTGAGACAACACTTGACCCCCTTCCCTTCCCCACACACACCTTGGTGATCATCCCGCCCTGTCTCTTCTTAGCTCGGGTCCTGGCTCGGGAAGGCGTTGTTGTGCCAGCGAGAGCTGAGCTAGAGCGCCAAGGGGGGTGGGGGGAGGGAGAAACTCCCTTTAATGAGAGCGCACACAAGGGCTGGCTGCGAGGATTATTACTGCACGGGCTGAGGACGGCGGAGGGGGTGGGGAAGGAGGGCTGGGAGGGCCGGGAGGCAGCGCTGCGGCGGCGGCGTTGTGTGGAGCGGCAGCGGGGCCGCGGAGTCTCCGCCTGTCTGGCTGCTCATCGCACGTTCTGTGCTGTTTGAAAGAGAAAGCGAGGCGCCGCGGCCGAGCTGAGCGCGACAGTGTGTGAGTGTGAGTGTGTGTGTGTGTCTGTGTCTGTGTGTGTGTGTGTGTGATGAAAAGATGGCGAAGTGTCTCTCCAGCCCCCCAGCACTTGAGCTCTGGCCCCATGTCTGTCTGTCGGTCCATGCCCGTCCCTCTACTTCCTCCCCCGCACTTTCGGCTGGACACCATTCCCCGCCGGCTGCCTCTCGGTGGGTCTGTACCATTTTCCACCTTTTGTTTTCCATTGTCTATGCAAAATTGTTCGCTTTTGTCTCGATCTCCGGCTAAACTAAACTTCTGGTTTTAATGTAAGGCAGTTCGCGTGGGGAGGGGCCGGGGGATTTTGGCAGCAAAGGAAGGGAGGGACGGAAGGATGGTGGAAACTCCTCCCGCTGAGCTTCCCCGCCACTACCGCCCTCGAGCACACACACACACACCCACACACGCACACACACACACACACACACCCACACACCCTCCCTCCCTCCCTCCCTCCCCCTGCGGGCCCCCCACCCCCTGGCCAGCGTCGCGCCTCCCCTTTCTTCAAGAGGCACCACCAAGCCAGGAAGGGCCCTAATGACCACAAGAGCAGGAAGGAACCTTTGGAGGGTGTCTGTCTGCTCTGGGGAGCGAAACAACGTGACCGACCCACTCTTTCTCGAACCTGCTCAAATCTCCCTCCCTTCCCGGTTATCACTCGGGGCTTTGTGTCGGATCGGGGCGGGGCGGGGGGAGAGGAGAGCATTTCTGGGGTTTCTTCTCTCTCCAAACAACTTCATTGAATGGGAGGGGGGAGCTGGAAGGGGGTAGGGAGGACAGCTTACCCCGGAATAAGAAAAAAGACTGAAGCCAGGGCCCTACATTTTAACTGGGAGACTTGCTTCTAAGAGGAGTCGGCAAATGACGAGTTTTGCGGGTGTTTCTGTCGGGGTGGGGGTGGAGGGCAGTGGGAGTGAAGGTAAGCAAATATAAAATCAAAGGGGGGAGTGTGGAGTTGGCCACAAAGAGCTTTTATTCGTTCTCTAGAACCTGCAAGCCCCTAAACTACTCTCCCTAGGCTTACTCAATTCCCCCCATCCCCCACCGCCAACTACGTGTTTTAGAAAAGCCGCCTCCTCAAGGAGGTGGCCTCAGTGCTGAACCCAAGCGCGGGGTTACGCTGCATCTCCCAGGGTCCATACGATCTATCTATATCCGAGCTGCTCAGCCGGCAATTTTTTTTTAAGTCTGCAATTAAGCGCGGCGTCGCCATCGCCTCTGTCAGTGTCGATCATGTCAGATGCACATGGCCTTGTGCTCCGGTCCGAGGCCTCCACGATTAGTCACAGGCTCCCTTCGCCCCTTTCCTAATCGGGCTTTCCCAGCCAGCGTTTATTTGTGGCTGACTTCAAGGCTCTGGCATGGAGCCACCCTGCTGGGGGGAGGAACCGCAGGGTGCGGGATACGGAGCCTGCACCTATCCCAGTACAGTACACCGAGTGCCAGTGAGGAGCTCCAGCCTTGGCTCCTCTCCCTGTCTCTCTTCTCTAGCCCCCCTCCTCACCTCGTCCCTCCCCCAGAGCTGGCGAAATCTATTTGTGTGGTTTCATTTGCATAAAAATAGGACAAGTGTTTCTGGTTTGAACGCAAGAGGCGAAATCCTTATTGATGTGTCTGTGTGGAGCCCTCGGTTGTCGGAGCGGTTTGATTTAAGGTGTTTGTGTTGCCTTCTGCGAGAAATTAGAGGAAATCCTTATCAGCGCGGTCTGCCTCAGTCTCGCAGAGCATTCATCTTCCCTGCTCCCTCGGCCTGGGCCTGGCCTGGGCCTGGCCTGGGCAGCCCTGGTTCGCACCGAACAGGTCGTGTAGGGCAGGCCAGCGGCCCATGATTAGTCATAAAACGGGGCTACCTAACCAGCAGCTGCCCAAGCGTTGACGTGTGGCGCTTTCCAATGTTGCCTTCAGACGTCACGGGCCCTCGTCCGTTTCGTGGTCCTGAGATCGTGTGTCGCGTGATGTGGTCTAATAAATTGTCGGCTTCTTCATTTCAGCCGCATTGATTTTCTCTCCGGGGTTTCCGCTGCCCCGCGCTCTTTAGCTGTGGCTACAGCCGAAGGGAGCTTTTACAGCCGGGCTCCAGTTTAGGCAAATATAAAGGAGACCGGCCCGATGCCTGGAGGCCAATAAATCAATCATTAACTCGGGTGCCTGGCTTATCCCAAAGTAGCCTACAGTGGGGCATGACCTGGTGAGAGGGAGCTAGAAGCAGCTGGCAGGACTGGTAAAGGATGGTGCGGACCCCCAAGCCCTTCCCTTCTACCACCCGTTCTGCCCCCTCCTCCTAAAGCCTTCCTTCAACATGGAGCAGGACGGCTTCCTGTCCTTCAGGTCCATTTTCTGTAGGATGAATATTAACTAGAAACTCTTGCTCCAAAAGGCCTTGCAGAGTCTCAGCCAAGGCCCGCTCTCTAGAAAAAAGCTCGCTCTCCCTTCCCCAGGCCTCCTGCTCTCCTGGGGGTTTCTGTGTTACCCACACCAAATAACCATTACCAGTTACAGAAAACCCATAGTCCACTACCCTCCTGGCACCCAATGGGTTAAAAGCCACAACTCCGGGCTGGCTCCTCCTCGGGCTCGTAGGAAAGGATCAAAGTGCTTACTGGGAAGGAAACACAAACACACTCAGAACTAGGTTTGAAAGAGGCCAAAGTTAAAGCAATTCCGTAGAGGACCGTGTCGACTGACTTTTCCTACTTTGGGGGGGAAGGGCACACTCGCTGGGGGAGGGGGGCGGTGCGTGATTCCTTTCAACGAGTTTCCCGGGCCGGGAAAGAGCCAGGAGAGCAGGAGGGAGGACAGGGCTAGGCGGCGTGCCAGAGGGCCTCAAGTCGGAGATTAGTCACCGCCAGGCCTCCGGTTCTCACGTGTGAGCCCGGGAACCGGGGAGGCCGTGGGGCCGGGCCTGCCAAAGCGGGCCAAGAGCGGCCGCGACCTTAGCAGGCTTCCCCAGGCCAGGCGGGCGGGCGGGTCGAGGCTTAGGCTTAGCGGCGCGAGGAAACAGCAGGCCTCCTCCAGTCTGAGCTCTTAGCAACCCAGCTGCGGTGAGCAGACCGCTCTCCTCCTCCTCCTCCTCCTCCTCCCCCCTCCGTCCCCTCCCCCCTCCTCCCCTCCCCCTCCCAGCCCGAGCCCTCGCGGGGTGATTTACTTTCTGCCTGGCTGAGATGCAGATATTCACTTGTCAGTTCAAGGGCAGGACAGAAACTCTGCAAGCAGAGTCTTGCGAACAGGAAATCCCTCATTTACAAGGTGCTGCCTGCCCTCCCATCCCCACACCATAGCTCAGAAGGAGAAAGGGCACCAAACCCCACAGCCCACTCGTGCACATCCCTCCTGCGTCCTCCCGGCACGGTCCTGGGCATGCACACGTTTCCGTGGATGCTTTCAGGGCAGCCATCCCCACCCCCATCCAGCCTGGGCTCTGGGCGCTGGGTCCCTCGCTAGCAGCCCCAAACGCTGACGGAGGCGGCGGCATCTAGACCGTAAGAAGCGGGCCCAGCCCGGCGGGAGAGCCGGGGTGGGGCCGGAGGCTTGGCACTCTGATGGCGGACTGTGGCTGCTCGCGCACGCGGCCCCGGGGCGGCTCACACACTAAACAGAATGCTTTTCTCGAGCCCGGTCCGGGAGGAGCCCGAGCAGGCTCCAAGGTCAGTCCTGTCCAGGGTCGGAGCGAGGGGGGCCGGGGGGAGGGCCATGGTGGAGCAGAGCAGGGCTGGAGAGCCCGGGCTGGAGAGCCCGGGCTGGAGAGCCCGGGCTGGAGAGCCCAGGGCTGGAGAGCCCAGGTTGGAGTTACAGACCGCGAGTGTCGTGCTGGCCTGAGCCAGACTGGGCTCAGACTGCAAAGTGACTACGGAAACTCCCTTTCTATTTACTTATTTACTTGCGTATTTATTTATTTGGCTTCTTCTCCCTCACTGAGGGCTTGGTGGGAAAGAGGGAAAACACAAAGGACTCGGAGGTCGGCCTGCTACCCCACATCTCAATACTTGTAATTTCTTGATTGGAGGGTCTTTTTCCTTCTTACAGACTAATGTAAAACATGTTGGTTTGGGGTGGGTGGATTCCTGTCCTCTTTTTTGGACATTTCTTTCCCTCTTTTTTTTCTCTTCATAGGAATCTTGGAAAGCCTATAAAGATAGGTTTTATTTACTAGAGGCAGGGAATGGACTGACTGTTTTTTGCAGATATTTAGTAAATTGGGTAAAGTTTAATTATTTACCCATTTATTCTGCATTCTAATAGCTAACAGTAATAATGTCTTTTTGTAAATCACAATAGTATTAAAGAAAAGGAATGTATATGTCCTATACTGTTCGCAACAACTGTGCTGTTTAGCAGATCTAAAGGGTACTTTAATAAAAAAAAAACTTATTGGAGTTTTATGAAAAGTTTTCAGGAGGTTCTTAAATGAAGCCACCTAGACTATTGTGATATTTGCTATTTTGAGGTATTTTCATTTCGGTTTGCTTTCCCTCTTGGGACAAATGCATGCAGTTCATTTAAAGGCCCACTGAAATTTTTAGAAGGTAGGTTGGAGATTTGGGTCCCCAACGATCTGTGATAATAGAACGGGTTAGTGGTGGAGTTTGAAAGGAAATTCTTGACAATTGGAACGGTGTTGGTGCCCCAGCTCAGTATGTGGTCCAAAGAACTGATATAGAAAATCCTGCAAGCCTCAAAGCAAAGTCATTTTATATGCTTCTGTTCATGTATGATGTAGATAGGAAATGACTGCTGACAGGCCTTCATCATCATGGTTCCATCTAGGGTTAGGACAGAAGAAAATATGAAAGTGGAGCAGATATCTTCTAGGGAGGCAGAAGTAAGGTCTCCTAACACTCCATGAATGTTCCATTTAATCCATTTACAGAAGCCTTTTTGCTGTTGCAGTGAGCTTAGTACCAGCATTAGCAGGGAGACTCTGGAAGTAACATATTTGTTAAGGGAAGATGTGCCCCATCTGAAAAAGCACAGGCTAATCCTCTAGAAGCAAAAATGGACTTTATAACCTGCATACCACATACACCTCAGCTATTAACAACCATTTTCTGTCATTAATTTGTGGTGGCTACTAATGTCAAGACATTATGGAGAACAGATGAGAATGTATTTTTATTCTGGGATCGTATATTCAGTATTGGAAGAGTCGTCATTTAGTCTGGAGGTCTCTCAACTTTTTTTCCACAGATCCCCTCAGTAATGTAGCATACCTCTAATCATGACACCACTCTGCTCAGTAAATTCCAGTGGCTCCCTATTACCTCCCAAATCTAATATAAAATCCTCTCTTTCTCTGGGAAAGCTGTTCACAACCCAGCTCCTTTCTGCTTCGCCAGTCTTCTTATATTTTACTCCCCTCCATGAATTCTATAACCAAGTGACAGTGGCCTCCTTGCTGTTCCCTGAGCAAGTCACTCTCATCTCCAATTCTGTCCCTTTCCATTGGTTCTTTCCCATTATTGGAATGCCCTCACCTCCACAGCCCAGCTTCCCTGACTTTATTCAATTCATTTCAAATCCCCACCTAATGAAAAAAACCTTTCCTAAGGACCCTCCATTGCTAGTGGCTTTCCTCTTCTTTTTAACACTGTATATATCTTGTATGTATATAATTGTTGATATATTTTCTCACATATTAGAATGTGAGGACGTTGAGATCTGGTTCTGTGTTTTTGTCTTTCCTTGTATCCCAAGCATTTAACATAATATCTGGCACATAGTAGCTTAATAAATGCTTGTTGACTGACTGATTCATTGGCAACATATATGAGTGTATGTGTATATGCTATACTTATGTACACATACATGTACTAAAAATTATGTACATTATAAAACTTAAATTAGAAGTTAAATGAGGATGAATAAAGACGAAATATAGTTTATTGCTATAGTCAGAGTAACATGGTTAGATTTATACTTTTGGAAAACAAAATTTGTGAGCTGTGTGAAGGGCCAGAGAGGGGGAGAGACTTGAGGAGACTAGTAAAGAGACCACTGCAGTAGTATTAAGAGGATAGTGCTTGAAATAGGGTGGTAACTGTGAGTGCTGATAAAAAGGGGTAGATGCCAAAGATATTGCAGAGATGGAAACAAGATTTGGCAAGGATATGTGAGGTGAATGCCAAGGAGAAGTTGTAAACCTGGGTGACAGGAAGAATCTTGGAGTCTTCAACAGAAATGAGAATGTTTGGAAGGGGAGTTGGTTTGGGGTATGTACATCGGAAGGTAATAGGATGACTTCTGCAAGGAAGAGGGCACTGTGTCCATACCTGTTCATTCTATGAAACTCATTCTTTTCCATTCTAGAGGAAAATGGGGCAGGTAGGGTTCTTCAGGCCATGAGGTGAATTTGGAAGCAGGACATGAGTGTGCTACCTTAAGAAGGAATTTTCCCCATGGCACCTATGAAGCTGCCGATATAGAAGTTACAAGTTAGCTATAACTTCCCTAAGGAACTTAACTAGGAAGAGAGGAGGTTAGGACCTAGTATGTAAGAAGATAGAATGCTTTAAGTATTGGGAATAAGGGTTAGGTTGAAGACAAGCCCCACAATTGGCTATTGCAATGTAGGTGGGAGGCTACTCTAATTGGTTGGTTACAGGCCTCTTGGGGTCATACCTTCTCTCCTACTTTGGAGACCCCTCATCTAGACCAACCAGATAAAAGGTTGTAAGTAGTAAAGCCAAGATTTGAACCCTTTTACAACCGGATCTTTATACAGATCACTGTTAATAGTTAACTTTTCAATTAACCAGGGTTCCTTCTTCAACTTAGTGAAATTTGTTTAAACAAATCACATTATTAATAGCATCATAGATTGGGAGCTCAGAGGAATTTTAGAGCTCATCTGATCTAGCTGATATTTAGTCTTTAAGCTTTAGAGAGAGCTTTATTTACATCATCTGATATAATATTCACATTACCCTACCACACTAATGATACTAGTAGTAAAAAGCATTATTATCATCCCCCTTTTATGGATGAGAAACCTAAACTGAGAATGGTTAAAGGACTGACCCAAGGTCACACAGAACTAACTGTGGAATGATCCTAGGACTTAGCCCCAGGGCCTAAGTTCAGTACTCATGCTACCCATAAAGTACGTTAAGTTAATTATCATAAAGCACCTAATTTGCTTAGGGGGTGTAGGAGTATCCATAGTAACTGTATGGTGATACATTTTACTCACCATTCAGTCACAGACCTTAGGTCCTGTTTTTTTAAACTCTTCTCTCACACCCCTCCTCCTCCCAAATCAAACATTTCAGAGATTTATCTAGAAATTCTCTTGGTTTGTTTTTATAATCTACCTTGGCTATTCAATATTGAAACAAAATTTTTTAAAAAGAGTTTACTTCTTCCAGTAATCAACACTGTTAGTGATATCATGGCCATATTTTTGACTTTGCTGTCTGAATAAAAGATCAAGCCTTTTACCCTGTGGACCGTAAAGGCTTCTTCCTGTATAACGTAGGGATGGAAAATCCAGTGAAGATTTTACACATCTCTAGAACTGTAGAAAGAAAACCCTTGGCCCTATCATGTCCAAACTGTACTTCTCTAGATTTTTTTTTTTTAGTACTAGACTGTAAATTTGAGATTGGCTTTTTATATTAATGAAGAAAGTTTTTTTTTCTGATTTGAATTTTCACAAAGGTTATTCTGCCCTACTCTCAATTATGCAGCAAAGGTAGTATAAATTGGGTAAGGGAAAAACATACTATCTTCTCATTCCTCTGAAACTTGATAGTACCCAAAAGGTGAGAAGAGAAGAGGTTCAGTAGATTATCTCGCCCACATTGGTACTAACCAGTTCTAGTCACAGCTACTTCAAACTGGCAGCTCCACAGCTTCATCACAGAAATGTGTTTCCATTGGATGTGAGAGAGAATGGTCTATTTTTTAGTCCAGACAGTGTGGCCTGATTTCAAACAGACAGTGGATTTGCTTCCTTGGTCCTTAGGAGATTTCATATTTCCTTGCATTGCTTTTTAAGATATAGGAAGTACAATTAAGATGATGCCCTTTTCTCTCTGAGGTAAAACTTGGGATAATGTATGCCACGGAGAACTGATAATCATCATATTTGGCCCAACGTGGACAATTAAGTTTCTCAGTGGATGCCCTTTCTGGGTTTCAGTGCCATTGTCTGAATTCCACTGTTTGAATATGAAATCCATATGACTTGCCTGCTGGCACCGAAAAGAAAAAAAGCCCAACACCCTGCTGTGTCTTGAAGATCAATCTATAAAATAGGTGCAGTCTCCTCAAAATAGCCACTGTCCTTTGCTCTAAATCTGATTCTGATTTATGTAGTACTGAATTTCTTCTTCAGCTGACTTCCTCTTTGTTCATGCATTCGTTTCGCAAGATCCACCAGAGTTTCTCAGTCTTGGACATAGTCATCATTGCCACATGAACAATGTACAGAAGATAAGTTTCTGGATTTGATTGGTGTATTATGGGTTTCCATTTAAAAAAAAACAAAACAATAAATCTGAGTCTAATTCTTCAATGAAAGCGTTGTGGTGTAATGCACACTATTGGATGTGGAGTCAGAAAGACCTTACATGCTCACAAGCTGTGTGATGTGGGAAAGAAACTTAATCTCTTAGCCTCAGTTTCTCTAATGTGAATAAAAATATGGGTTCTTACATTTAGAGCTGGGAAGAAATTTAGATGTCATATAGTACAAGCATTTTGTTCTACAGGGCCACAGTTGAAGTAATTTACCCCGAGATACATAAGTTGAAGGGATTCAAACTTAGGTCGTTGGATCCCAAATCTAGGGTTAACAGTACCTATGTTACAGGTTATTGCAAGGACCAAATGTGGTCGTATATAGAAAATACTTTGTAATAAGCCTTTTTTGTACTATGTAAAAGCATCAGAATTGTACTTGAGTAAAAGTCTGATGTGCTAGCCAGATGATCCTTGAAATGGTCTACTATTTGGAATATAAAATCAGCTATTATTATTTAAGTGTTCTAAAAGCACAGAAAACAAGGTCACAGTGTTTTAGGGTAACAGTTATCATGAGCTGGAAATGTAAAGATGATCTTTATATGTTTATAATCCTGTCCTATATACAATTCGATAAAACTGAATATAGATTTTTTTTTCAAAAGATGAGACTTTGAGCTCCTTCAGTGACAACTCTAGCCTTTTAGAAGACTGGGGAGGAGGAGCCTATTATACTACAGAAAACCCAGGACAAGTAGCTAGGAGAACCAAGTTCTGATCTTTACTACCACTAATTAGCTATCTAACTTTGGACAAATCTCCTAATTTCCATTGTCTCCAGTTTCTTCACTTATAAAATGAATGGATTAGACTAGGCTCTCAACCAGCTCTGAATCCTATCATTCTCTACTACTGTTCAGACCTTTGCCAGTACTATCTACTTCAATACTTGAAAGATATGTGAATTTTTTAAAAGGAAATTTTACTTTTTCAATGAACAAGCATTTATTTTCTTTCCCTTCTCCCCTCCTCAAAGAAAACTCAAACAAGACAATTTCCACGTTGTCCATTAGTTAGTCCATCAGTCCTCTGGAATCTTGGTGGTCGCAGAGTTAGAGTTAAGTCTTTCAAAGGTGTTTGTCTCCACAATGTTGATGTTACTGCCTAAGTCCCTTTCTTGCTTCTGCTCATTTCACTCAGCACCAGTTCATACAAGGGTTCCTGGTTTTCTCTGAAATTTCTCCTTTCAACATCTTTTCTATAGAATACCTTTACATTCTACATCATAATTTGTTCAGCCATTTCTGTTTTCAGTACTTTGCCACCACAAAAACTATAATTATTTATGTATCAATTCTTTCCTCCTTTCTTGGATGTCTTTGGAGCACAGCTCTAATCATGGTAGAAAGATCTGTGACTTCATCAGTGTGACCGTTAAAAGTTTCTCCTTATAATCAAACCTAACCTTGCTCTTCTGTAATGTCTGCTAGCCCTGACCTCAAGGGTCAAGAGAAAATTGTGAAGCTTGGGGTGCTTTGGATGACGCCAGATGTGAATGAAATAAATGCACTCCTGGGTAGGGAAGGGCAGTAGAAAGGCACTGAGGGAAAAAATGAAACTAACACCTTGGGAATTTTGCCTGGGGCCAGACAATAATAAACCAGTAATCAATAAACAAATACTTCATTACTCTTCACAAATTGGACCATGGTCAAGGTTTAATCTAAGTCTCCAAACTAGAATTGCCTTTTTTTAATCACAGGAATATTTTCTTTTTACCAGCTAGTAAAGGGGCTTGTTAACCACCAAAGCTGTTTCAGACCTCAGAGAGTAGGATTAGGAATTTTTTTTTTGTTACTACCTGACAATTAGGTAGGATTGAGATTTCCTAGTACTTCATTTCTACTTTGACCATTTTTCTAATAATCTTGAGTACTTTTCAAGTCAGGCCATAGATTGATTTTATTATGAGAGGAAAGATAGCCTAATGGGTATAGTGCTGGACCTTGTATGAAGAGACCTGCGTTCTGCTTCAGGCACTTTCTAGCTGTGTGAGTACGTATCAGCAAATCTCTCAGAGCCTCAGCTTTCCTAATGTGTAAAATGGAGATCATATCCCCCACTACCTAGCTCACAGGCTTGTGGTAATGAAAGCACTTTACAAAGTGCTGTATAAATGCGAATAGTTATTATCTTTATTGCACTTAATTTTTAGAGAGAGTGCTGACAACTTTGCCACCTCTCTCTGGGTCTTCTCAACTCTTCATCGACGTGGTAGTAATACAATGATAAGGGATTCTTCTAAGAAAGACACACAGACAGCTGCCTCTTATTATCCTCACCACTTGGTAACAGAATATTGAGTAGAGAAGACTTGGTGGTCCTGAAGAAGGTTTGGGTTTCCAATTACCAATGTATAGAAGGAGAAGGTCAATCTAACCAACAACTATTTATTGAACTCCTACCATATGCAAGGTTTCTTCTCCTACTTCCTCTCTGCCTCCCTCCACCCCCACCTCAGCCCCTTTCTTTCTAAACTGGTCCACTCTCCTTTTCTCCCATTATGAATGATGCTCAGCCACTGGAGAGGAGCCTAGAAGATATCTGACAGCAATTCAAATGTATAATTGGTTACTTTCCCAAAGGCCAAGGAAAAGCAGCTCCTGGGCCTGAAGGGTCTGGTGGGAAGAGCTGTGGATTTGGAGTCAGAGAATCTTAGCTTGAGTCCCAGCTCTCATGCTTGCTAGATTTCCAGCCTTGTGCAAACCATTCTCCTTTCTGACCCTCAGTTCTTCCTATCTTTAAAATGGAAGCAAGTATTCTTACACTACTTACCCCACAAATGTGTTGTGGGAAAAGCACTTTGTAAACCCTCACTATGTTTTAGAAATGAGTTTCTTTTCTTAATTTTAAAAGGGTTAAAGGAATTGGGAAGAAAGGTAGAAAGGGCCCAGGAGGCCAAATGATAACTCAGGTATTTTTAAAAAGGTGGTAGGAAGTAACGATTGCAACTTTGAAAATGCCTCTATTTCTCAGTGGTAGCTCTGAACAGAATCCTCATCAGCAGATCTTCCCCAGGGCATTGAGATAATGGCAAAAAGGGAGGAAAATGGTCATTCTGTCAATTGGTGCAAAAAAAAAATAAAAATCGGAGACCCCTATACAAAGAGTCTAAACCCACATATACTAGTTACAAGGCACATTGGGTGGGACTGTAATTTCCCTGTCTCCACATGCCCCTCCCCATCTCTAGCCTAAAGCTGTGCCCCATATAGTGCCCCATAATGACTGTCCTTCCCCTTCCAAGTTAGCTTTGATATTCCTTTTAACCTGATTTCACTCGTATAAAAATCCAAAGTGGAGATGAGGGGGAAGGAAACAGAATATACACAGTATAGCAGGTAACTAGACCTTAAGCACCTATCCTAGAGGTAGGTAATACATTAACCCATACATTAGCCCATACTTTCCACTCCCTCTGTCTTTAGAAAATGAAGTGAGGAATTCTAGGGGAAATTTTACAAGCTACATTGATCAATGGGTCTCAGTAAGGTGGAATGGTTGTCATATGGACTGCTATAGCTCTTCCTGGTTTTCAAGGCCTTATCTATCCAAACCTTAATAAACATCCCGCTCTCAGCATGGCTCTTTACCTTGCCAAATCGTCTGCTTTTCCAACTTACTATGGACATCTGCTGTACATCCCACCAAATCAACTTCAAGTCAACAAATCTGAAACAGAACGTTATATCTTCTCCTTTACATCTACTTCTCCTTCCCTTTTCTTTTATCTGTTTGTGGTACCAAAACCTAGTCTGGGGAAACTCTGGAGCCATGCTTGACTGTTCCATCTTCCATTTACCCCTCTTCTCAAATTCAGTCCATTCCCAAGCTCAGTGGACTCGGTCTCCAAAATTTCTCTCATCTGTCTTTTCTTCTCCTCTCATATTATCATGACTTATACTACTATAACTGTCTCCCAATTGGTGGTCTCTCTTTTCTCTAATCCATTCTTTACATAGCTACCAAAATATTTTTTACTAATGCAGAATGATATGGTCTAACCAATTCCCAAAGTTATAACTAGTGCAGTCTGAACAGGGTTTGGCCACAGGATCCTGACATGCTGGGGTGGGGTGAAAGGAAATTCGCTCCCTCTCCAGAGATTGATGTCTCTGTACCTTGTCTTACCAACCCAAGCTGATTTGTTTCTGTCTGCAGTACATTCATCTGTATACCAGCACCCTAAGGATCTCAACCTTCTGGTTTCTTTTCTTGAGCATAAATTTTGTTGGGTCCAAGGGGGCCTGCCTTGTGCCCCAAATTCTATGTGGAATGAGTGCTAAACTTCCTAGGGGGATGGGCCACCCTGTCTGGGAACCACTGTCAGTCTTCAGTCTTTGTACATTTGAGCAGGTCATCCCTGATACCTAGAAACACACTCCTTCCTCTGCTATTACTTTACATATTCTTCTCTTTCTTCAAGTCTTAGTTTATATCTCACTTCTGCCGTGGTAGCTTCCCTGATCTCTGATTCTGGCCTCTGGAAGCGTTCTGCCCCCCTTCAGATGTTTCTAGAGCACATTGTCCAGATCTCTCCATTTCTACTCTGACACTGCTTTCTGTTACACTTGTCTGCGTCCATTGCCCATTTTTCCTTTAATGATGTAACCTCCTTGAGGCCAGAGATTTGTGTCACTTCTTATCTGTCATCACTACCTAGCACGATGTTCTGAACATTTTGGTGAGGAGATGATGTCCCAATCTGTGATTTCATTAACTTGAGGAACTCCTGGTATATAGAGAAACTACCAGTGCAGATTTGCAAACTTGATTATAATTATAATCATAGAGAAGAAGTTTTTTACTGTTTTTGTATGTTGGACCCCTTTGGCAGTCTGATGAAGCCTTCAAAATCCTACTTAGAACGTTTTTAAATGCATAAAATAAAATACATAGGATTGCTAAGAACAGCAACACCAAACAAGTTATCAGAATCAAAAAAAAAAAAAATTCAGAGACACTCTGAAAACTATCCACAAACTCCAGACTAAGATAATCTCTTAGAGAGAATTTCCTGGAGGAACTGGTTACATGACTTGCCCAAGGGTCACATAACCAGTTTATGTCAGAGTCAAGACTTGAACCCCAAAACTCCTGACTCCAAGGCCAGCCCAATATCTATTATGACATGCTATCTCTCTGCCTTGCACATAGTTGACACCTATCAGCTAGTATTTATTAAACACACACTTTGTCATGTACTGTGTCAGACACCTAGGACGCAAAGAAAAATTTAAACCCATGTGGAGCTCACACGCTTATAAATGTTTGTTGAATAGACTACTTCTTTCTGTATTCCTTACAAGATAATACCTTTAATACATTTAATATAATACATTTAATAAATACCTGTTGATTTAAAACACTGCCTGAAAACTCTCAGTATTTTCTACTATATGGAAAATGAAAATCCAGACATCTTTCTTTAACTGGCACTGAAGTTCTCCATTGACTTCCAGCCTTATGTCTAATATTCCCACTTTGTAAATCAAACTGATCCACCTATGGTCCTCTGAAACAGTTTTTGCTAGTCTGACATTTTGGAATAGCCTTCATTCATGCCTCTCTCCATCTATTCAAATCCTATCTATCCTTCAGGATTCAGCATCTTCTCTCATCCCTCAGTGATCTCTGCTTACTCTGATTAGGGTATTTATTGTATTACCAATTTGGCAACTAATAATGGACTGCTTTGTGATATTTCATTGTTTGAGGGAGTTCTTTAACTTGTTTATTTTTCAATCTTCTCAGCTGAATGGCAAGTTTGAGGGTAAGGGCTCATGCATCATTCTATCACCCCACAAAGCACCACACAGAGTTCCTTATATATAGTGGGCATTGAATGTTTCCTAGAACCTTGGGAGACTTTCAGGTGGATGAATGTATAGTTAACCCTGGATCATGGTCGAAGCCATATCTTTGTGGCATTTAGTTCCACACCCCCAGTATTCAGTTCACAACTACTAATGCCTAGATCTCTACCCCTAGAGTAGGGGGATTTAAAACTATTTTCAGTCAAGCAATTTGCACCTCAGAATAAGCATGCTCAGAGCTTTCAGACAAATTCGCAGCTTCACACTTAACCACCCACAAATCCTGGATTTGTGATCCAATCTTAGTTTGGGGAACACCATACTGATTACTGAAAACCACTCTGCTGTATGTTATTATGGTTAAGAATATAATGATTATTGTATCTGATCTGTGCTCTCCAACCTTACTCATCCCCGGTCCTAAGCTGCAGCCATTCTGTGGGGCACAGAACACTGTGGGTTAGAGAGAATCCCAATGGTATGATGAGAATATGCTCAAGATCATGCCACAGGAGGTTCAGTTGAAGGATTGGGGGGTGAAATGAAGACTAACTTGGAGAAGAGAAGTTAGATGGAACCCTTCAAGCACTTGATGGACGATCATGTGGGAGAGAGATTTGACCCCAAAAGAACTAGAAGCAGTGGGTCTAAGTTCTGTTCAATATAAGGAAACATCCTAACAATTACAGCAAACCAAAACTTGAAAGGACGGCACTGAGGGGTAATGGGGCTCCCTCCTGCCCTCCCACACTCTCCCCATTGGAGGTCTTCAGGTATAGGGTGAATTTGCAGGAGATGTCTTGTTCAGGTACATACAAGCTGAAAGCCTGCACTGTCCCTTCCAACTTGGTCATTATGTGATTCTGTAAACACTTGCTAACTTTCTCTCTAAAGACTTAAAAAACTCTCTTCTGGGGACTCAGCAATACACAGGGAATATGGTATAGAGACTGGAAATACTCATACCTCATCGTTACGCCTCCCTGAGGTCACTGGGCAAATTCTTATTCTGCATAAATCTATAAAATGGAAAACAGCATGTTTGACCTGCTTCCCTGCTGTCTGGGGAAGGGCCATTGAGAATGATTTCAGTGTTCCTTCTGCAAATGCTTATAAGGGAGAGTGCTGATTCAGAGAGTTGGGAAATGAGTTTACATCGGTAAAGCCCATTGGAATTCTTTGGGATATAAAGATATACATATACATTATATGTTCATCCTTTTATTTATACACACACACACACACACAAAGAGCTTTCAGAAAAATGATGCCAGATTTCCCATAAGCATTAAAACTCAGGGAAACTGGTACTGGCTTTGCAAACCCTTTGCCGTCCTCCTTCCATCAGTGACACCTCCTTCAAGCTGTGCCTGCATATACTTCAGAGACTGCAAACAATATGGTAGTTGACCTCTTCCAACATCTCTGGTTAGATACCATTTATTCTTATTCACACCCACTCTTCTGTCCCAAGTTGGGTGTATTTGCAGCTGTGTCTTCCACTTGTCTAAGTAACTGCATGAGCAAAGTCAGAGATTTACTACTGGGAGAAAACATAGCCCTTCAATTTCCTGAGGACTGTCATGGGTGGCCTTTACCAGAGTGGTATGACCACATGTGTAAATGACAGCTGTGCAGGGAAACAGCTTCTGCGGTGGAGTTGGGAGTGGTAAGGGGGAAGAGAAATAAGATGTAAAGAATATATAGGGAGGGATGGACACATTCCCTCTTCTGTTGGCCTCAATATGTAATCAGTTTAATTCAATTTGACAAATAATTATCAAGTGCTTACTATGTCCTAGACCATGTGTTGGTATAAGCAAATGTATAGGAGTCGGAGTCAGTGTTAGTAGTGGAACTGAGATTAAGTGAACAGTCCAATATAGAGGAGAAAAGGAGCAGAGAGAGGTGTCTTAATCTATCCCAGATGCCCTCCAAAATGGAGGCAACCAATGAGAAAACGGAGAAGGTTGGGAGCTGTCACTGAGTTGCCTCCTATTCCAGGGCCCTTTGGAATTTTAGGGTATGTAAAAAGGCAACTCACTGTCATCAGTATTAGTCCTAACTGTAAAATTCTGGGGGTCTGACAGCAGGCCTTGTTCCTTCTAGAGGTATACCTGGTCAGGAAGGACACAATTAGGACCATTCACTCCCCACTCCATAGGAAAGCTTTTGAGTCAAACCCTGCCAAGACATTCTGTACTCTGATCTGGGGTAATGGAAGCTGCATAGGAACAAATGAAAAAGGAAATAGTTTGATTCCTGATTTTTCACACTGCATAGGTGGCCTGTATAATTCTTAGGTTGAGATGTTAAACGTGAAAACGTTAAGAACCCACTGGGGCCAGGATTCTGGATTCTTTCCAAGAGAAAAAGAGAGACAGAAATAGGGGAAAGGAGAAGAGAGCACTAGATACGTGTGGATAGCTGAGGGGACACTCAAAGTTATAGATTAGATGGGGCTAAGGCACCAGAATTGGGAGCAGATAAGCCAGCAGAGCAGGATCGGCCAGTGCTCCATTGTTCCTATTATAGAAATGCAGCTGGATGGGAAGGAAATATGAAACAGAGCAGAAATTCCTCCCATGTTCTGCAGTCCCGGTTGGAAGATTCTGAGAGAAAAGCAAATTAGAGGAAATAAAGACACTCCATCCTGAACTAGGACCTCAGTCTTGTCACACAGGGACTCTCCCCTCTGAACTTGGCTCCCATTCAGTTGAATTCAGCATGCATTTATGGAGCAACTAAAAGGCTTGCCTCACTCACAAAAACCCTGTGATAAGGGGAGTACGAGCATCACGATGCTCTTTCTGAGATGAAGGCTTAGAAGTGAAACCGAAGCCGAGACACATTTAAGTGACTTGTTCATAGGAACTTACACAGCTAGTGTCAGAAATAGAGCTCAAACTTGGGTCTTCATCTCTGAGTCTAGGAAAAGCAGAGTTCATTGTAGCTTGTACATTATTTAAACAGCTGTACTTTCTAGCCATGTTTCTTCAGGTCCCCTTATAAACTGAAAAAAGCTTGGTTGAACTTAACAACTTTAGTTTCATTTAGTTGGCTTGGCTAGTCTTCATTCCTTCAGTTATTTCTCTAAACATCATACTTCCATAGATTTAGAACTAGAAAGGATCTTAATTTCTGTAATCCCTGTTCCTGGGGAGGCTGAAGGCAGTAGATAACTTTGAATTCAGGAATTCTGAACTATAGTGGACTAGAGAAGATCTGATGTCCCATACTAGGTTTGGAACCAGTATGGTGAGGCCCTGGGAGAAAGGAATCACCAACACAACCCAAGGAAGGTTGAAATGGAGCAGGTCAAAGCTCCCACAGTGATCTGTAATGGGATTGAGTCTTTTGAGTGACCAATGCACTTTCAGCCTGGTCAAGATAGGGAGATCTAGTGTCAAAAAAATAAAGTCACTTCAGTCATTTAGATAGCAAGTAGAAGAGCCAGAATTTGAATCGAACCCCAGACTTTTAATCCTGTACTTTTTCTACTATGCCACAATGCAATGGGGTATCCCACTTGGTCTTTTTCACATCATGACTGGTATCCTTGGAAGCAGTGCTAGGTCAGTTTATAATCAATCAGTGCTCTAAAGAAACTTAATGCCGAATACCTAGTACTTCCCTCTTGACTCAGGAATGCCTTTACTTTCTCCAGAAAACTCATTAAGAGTCTTTGACCCTTCTGGCACTGAGCCTCTGAAAGGAACTTCCTCTTTCTCTGTTTTCATTCTTAATGTTAAATTGAAAGGGACTATAGGGGCGCCTGAATATCAAGCATATTTGATTTAATTACCATTGTCAAGTTAGACCCTTTCCCACTGCCTAGCAGAATTTCTTGCTCATAGTAGGTGCTCAGTCAGTCTTGGTGGAATTGAATTATCCCCATTTTACAGATGAGGAAACTTAACCTCAAAGAATGATATAAATTACTCAGTCACACAGCTATTAAGGGATGAAACCCTGGTTGGAGCCCAGGCCTTCCCACCTCAACTCCAATACTTATCACTATTATGCTTCTTTCCCCAGTCTTATATGGCAGGATGGGTATAATAAAGGTAAGAAATCTAGATTTTTCATTCCAGTGGTAAGTCACTTGCCCATACTTAGGTTTCCTCATTTATAATAAAAGACTTGAACTAGATGACCTCTAAATGCTATTCCCAAGCTCAAATCCTAAAATTCCATGATCCTCCATACCAAATGTATGACCCTTAGCAAGCACCTTACTGTCCCTGGGGTTCATTTTCCTCATCTGTAAAATAAGAATAAGAATACTTGTCCTTTCAGCTACCCAGCGCCGTTGTGAAGAAAGAGCGTTGCAAACCTTGAAGGGTTATAGAGACGAAATCTATAATTATAGAACTGCTTTAAAATGTGTGTGTAAGGGGCAAAGGGGGAAGGACTCAGAAGAGGGAGTAGCATTTCTTATACAGAAAATGTTTCTGAACATAGGCACAGCCCTAAAAAGCCAGTGGCCTCTCAGCTGAGACGCGTTGTTAGGATGAAATAAAGTGCTTTTAAGTCACTGAACATTTAACAAAGAAGAATCTTCACTTTGCCTTTGTTGCAATGAAATGCAACAAAGATAGAGCAGCTCTTAGCTTCTTTGGACTTGTCTCCATCTGGAAATTCAAATGGTCAGGCCATCACCAGGGTCGAGCAACTCAAGTGGTGTTGGGAACCCACCAAGTCTGAGAAGCTAAGACTCTATGATGCTATATAAGACTACATGAGGAAAGAAGGAAGCAAAGACCAGTCAGATGGGAGGAGGGCAGCTGCATCAGGGTCAGGAAACCTGATCCTATCCCATTGGACCTCCAAGAAATGACAGTTCTATAACCTTTTTGGAGCTGGAAGAGACTTGAACATCCTCTAACCAACCCTTTCATATTCCATATGGGGAAACTGAGGCTGAAAATGATGAGGTGACCAACCTGAGGCCATATTGGAATTGATTCAGCAAATGGAGTGCTGGGCCTGGAGTCTGAAGTAGTTGAGTATAAATGCATTGTTATGTACTTACTATCACTATCATTCCCTTCCCAAACAAAGTGTTCTTTCCAATACGTCTCACTGCAGAAGGGATACCACTCATTTGGAACTATGCCTAGAAAGTTAACCAATTGTGTATACCCCTTGACTCACCATACAACTACTAGAACTCTACTCCCAAAGAAATTAAAGAGAAAAAAGATTTGTGTTCAAAAACATTTGTAGTAGCCCTTTTCCTGGAAAAGAAATATTGGAACTAAAGGGCTATCCTCCTACTGAGTGACTAAACAAACTGTGATGAGTGTAAGTGAATAATATTGTGCCATCATAAGTGATGAAATAGACAGAGACCTCCATGAACTGATGCAGAGCTAAGTGGGCAGAACTAGAGAACAATTTCTACAGTAACATTCTAGGGAAAAATAACTTTGAAAAACTTCACGATTCTGATCAACACAGTGATAAGCCACAAATGTAAAGGAATGAAGGTCCAATCACCTCCTCTCAAAGAAGTGATGCACTTAAAAGGCAGATATATGTTTGTTTGTGTGTGTGTGTGCATACGTGCACACACACATGCGTATATATGAATGGCATGGCTAATATGGGAATTTGTTTTACTGCACTGTGCAGCTATGACATCCCCTATCCATCCTCAGGGATCTTCATAAGCTGTCTTGTCATGTATGGAAATCACTCCTTCCCCATCTCCATCTCCTGGCTTCAAACTCTGGCTTCCTTCAAGTCCCTACTACAAAAAGCTTCTCCTGATTCCCTAGTGCTTTAAACCTCTGCCAAGTATTTCCAATTTATCCTGTATATATCTTGTTAGCATGTTACTTCTTCTAATAGACTAGATGAAGCTCCTTGAGGACAAGAATTGTTTTTTGCCCTGTTTTTGTATCTCCAGTGCTTGGCATGGTGCCTAGTATGAAATAGCAGCTTAATAAATGTTTATTGACTATGTATTGAGGGTTTTTACTTGTTTTTGAAATTTGTTCAATGAAGGGGTACTGGAAGTGACAGATTAATTTTTTTAAATGAATGTTAATTTAAAAATATTTTGCAAAGTAAAAAAGAAAGACTGCTCAAACCATGCTATGTAAAGCTTTGAATCAAGTATTCCTTTCATTTTTTTGTTACAGTGGAATAAATACTGACTTTAGAATCGGAGGGTCTTGGTTCAAATCTGGCTTCTAATGCTTACTCTCTGTAACTTTGGATAAGTCATTTAACTTCCCTGGCACTCATTTTTCATTGGTAAATGAAAGGTCCTTCCTATTTTTAGATTGACGGTCTTTTTATCCCCTAATTCTTCTCTTAGGTGGAGCATGACTTCAATAAAATCTAGACTGCGATTCACTATTTCTATGACAACACTTTTCAGAAAATCCTGACCCCAGTTGAATGGTCTTTTTGACCTTTCTTCAGATTGGAACTGACTCCAGATTCAGTGCTGAAGAGATTGTCTAGAGTCTCTCTTCCCCTACCCCTTTTTTGGAGGCAATTATGGTTAAGTGACTTGCCCAGGGTCACACAGCCAATAAGTGTCTGAAGTCACATTTGAACTTGGGTCTTCCTGACTCCAGGGCCTGTGCTCTATCTACTGTGCCATCTAACTGCCCCCTTGAGTCTCTTAAAGGTCAGAACTATCAAACCATGCTTAGCCAAGCAGTAGACCAGAACTGAGTGGTGTCTCATTATGAAAGCCTCCCATAATGTTATATACTACACTACCTTTACTTTGAAATCCACTAAATCTTCCCCATTACTCAATGCATAGGCTTGATCATTGAGTCTAGAGCAGAGCTGGGGAACCTGCGACCTCAAGGCTATCTGTGGCCCTCTAGGTCCTCAAGTGCAGCCCTTTGACTAAATCCAAACTTCACACAAGAAAGGGAATTTGTTCTGTGAAGTTTGGATTCAGTCAAAGAGCTGCACTTGAGGACCTAAAGGACCACATGTGGCCTTGAGGCTGAAAGTTCTCTACCCCTGGTCTAGAGCCTTACAGTTCTATACTGAACCAGGGTTCTACCCCAGTCAAGTTTACCTGGATCTCACAAAGTTATAACTAGGTTCAGAGGCCTTGGGATCCTTGATTACTCCTTGTACACAACTGTCCTGACTCTCAAGATGGAAGCAGAGGATGTTGTTGCCTGAAATAGGCAAAGACTTATCGAGAGTTCTCCTTTCTTGTACTCATTGCCCAGGAAAAAAAAAAAGTGATAGCAATTAGGAATCCAGAACCCAGAAAGATTCTTCCTAGTGGTTTTCCAAATGAGCACTTATGTATTACATTGTTAAAGAATTTTCTGGCTACAGTAGGTCCAATAGATCTTTAAGATCTTTACTCAGGGGAGAACAGTATATTTTCTTTTGAAATATATCTGATATTAGGAAATAATTTACAATATATACCAATGTTTATTTATTCTATGCTAACTTTTGCATATTATCTCTAACTGTCATAAAGTTATCTGACCATGTGCTCACCTGGAGCTACAACATCCAAATCCATTGTCATTTGTTCAATATAGCTTTGAAAATCAGAGGACTTGGGTTAGAAAAATCACCTTTGACATTTGCTGTCTAGGACGAAGCATGGGCAAATCACTTAACCTGTGTGAATCTTTGACTCCTAAATGAGGGAACTGGACTAAGAAGACTGCTAAGTTTTCATGCAACTTAAATCCTCTAGTCTTACAATGCAATCAACAAATACTTATTGAGCATTTACTTTAGCAAGTAACCTACATGTTACAATTAGAAGGAACACTAGACTGAAGACCTGGGTTCTGGTCTCAGTTCTGCTACTTATCAGTCATTCTATCCTCATAGAGTGACTGGCACATAGTAGGTGCTTGAGAAATGTTTGTTGATTGATTTTTATGACCTTTTCATCTTTCCTAGCCACAGTTTTCTCATCTATAAAACAGGAATATTAAAAATCTCCTTTGCCTATATTATCTAGTGGCCATAAATATCAAATGAGATCACATCTTTTGCAAGGCTTACACAGTGTATGATCTATATAAGTCTGTAATAAGTATTTGTTGATGTATTGAAAATGCTTTCAAAACTTAAAAACCTTATGCAAATTTAAGGTTATGTACCAACTGGCATGCTAGGTGTTCTAGAGTACTATTAGGAAACTAGGGGGGAAAAATCTCTAAGAAGTATCTCTGATAGAGGCCTCATTCCTCAATTTCACAGGGAACTGAGGCAAATTTATAAAATTAAGAGCCATTCCCCAACTGATAAAATAGTCGAAGGATAAGAACAGACAATTTTCAGAAGAAATCAAAACTCTTAATAAAGTCACATAAAAATGCTCTAAAATCACTACTGATTAGAGAAATTTAAATTAAAACAACTCTGAGATACCACCTTATACCTCTCAATCTAGTGAATATGACAGAAGAAGAAATGACAAATGCTGAAAGGGATGTGGAGAAACTGGGACATTAATACACTGTTAGTAGAGTTGTGAACTAGTTCAGTCATTCTGGAGAATAATTTGGAACTATAAGGCTATAAAACTGCATACCCTTTGACCCAGCAATTAGGTCAGTATCCTAAAGAGATCAAAGAAAAGGAAAAAGGACCTATTTGTACAAAAATATTTATAGCAGCTTTTTTTCTGGTGGCAAAGAACTGGAAATAGAAGGGATGCCCATCAGTTGTGGAATAGCAGAACAAGTTGTGGTATATGGTTGTGATGGAATACAATTGTGCTATAAGAAATGACAAGCATTGAGGGTTTTTTGTCTGTGTTTTCTTTTACAACATGATTAATATGGAAATATGTTTTGCATGACTACACATGTATAACCTATAAAGAATGGCTTGCCTCCTCAATGAGGAGGGGAGAGAGGGAGGAAGGGAGAGAATCCAGAACTCAAAGTTTTACAAATGAATGTTAAAAATTGTTATTTACATGTAATTGAGGGGAAATAAAATACTAAATACATTTTAAAAAAAAGAAGTGGCAAGCAGTATGGTTCCAGAAAAACCTGGGAAGACTTATATGAACTCATGCAAAATGAAGTGAGCAAAACCAGAACATTGTACACAGCAACAAGCGTAATGTAAGGATGGCCAAGTGTGAAAAAATGAGCTGTTCTGATCAAGAGTGAGGACAAAGACAATCCGAAGGACCCAAGATGAAAAGTACTATCCACTTCCAGAGAGAACTGATGTAGACTGAAGCACACTTTTTAAAAACTTCATTTATTCTTATTGTTTTATTTTGTTTGTGTTGGTTGAGCATGACCTCACATGTATACTCAAAATCAAAGTGCCGCCTTTTCAAGGAGGGGGGAAAGGAATAAGGGAGAGAAAGATTTTGGAGCTCAATTTTTAAAATGTATTCAAATATCTTACACATAATTGGGAGACATTTAATGAAAGAAATAGAATTTTTTTGATGTGGTGCCTGTCCTCAAAGAGCTTGCAATAAAATTGGGGAAACAAGACTTTCCTATCTGAAACAATAAAATCATGTTACATTCTGGAACATGTTAGGAATTTGAAGATGGGAGAGGTCAGTGTAGGTTGTAGTCAGCCAAGACTTAAGTAGAGAGGTAAGAAGGCTGTGCACAGATGGGGTAGATCTGTGCCATAACAAAGAACATTAACCCCTGAGGCAAATTCTGTTTCAAGGACCCTATGATTATATCTACCCTGCCCAAGTCACCCCTTCTCTACCACTGTCTCGCAGTCACCAATGTCTGCAGCACAGGAGACGTCCTTGACACTTTGCTGTCATTCTGCTACTGGATCCAGTGAGGGGCCAATCAGGGCCAATCTGCTTGATCCATTTTCACATCTTCTGCATCTGTCCCCTTCTTTCCATTCACATACCTCTTCTCCAGTTTGGGGTCCTAATGACCTCTTACCAAGACTATTGCCAGTCTCCTAATTAAGTCTCCCTACCTCCAATCTCTACTTTCTTCAGTCCCTTCTCTTCCCAGTTACAAAGTGACAAATCCATGAAACAGATTTGACCACAGGCTCCATACTTCCCATAGGATAAAATCTAAACCCTTCTTGGCTTAGTATTTCAAGCTCTTCACAATCAGACTCCCACCTGCCTTTCCAATATTGTTTCACTTTCCCATCTTGTATCACTTGTTATTCTGTTACTTCTCAGTCAAGCTGGACTACTTGTTCCCCATATATATGACATTATGCCTCAATGCCTCTTTGTGTATCATGAGCCCCTTTGACAATGGGAAGCCTATGGACTCCTGAACATAATATTTTTAAAGACATAATAAAATATATGTGCTTACCAAAGAAACCAATTATTTTGAAATATATTTAAACATATATATTTTTATATTATATGTATGCATATATATTTTAAAAATTCATGGGCCCCAGGTCAAGAATTCCTATTAGAAACATAGTCTCTGTTTTCCTACTTGTATACATGTTATATCCCACTATTAGAATATAAACTCCTTGAGAGTACATGTTTTTTCTTATTTGTGTCTCCCAGTTCTTAGCAGAGTACCTTCCACACAGTAGGCTCTTATTATTCACTAAATTGAACTGAACTGAATAAGAAAACGGAACCAATAAAAGAATAAAGTGTCATTCAGTGAAACTTCCCTTTGACCACAGTAAATTTGTCTGCCATTATAAAGCCTCAATTGTAAGATGAAGTTTGATTTAAGCCTGATCTTCAGTTTTTCAGTTTTGCGCATTCTGCTAATGGAGGGAATTTTCCAGAAGCTTACTCCATCATTAAAATCAGGCCAAATTTCAGATTCTATTCAAAATTCAGAACAAGCTAGCTTTCAGAAGATATATCTGGAAAACCATCAGATGATGGCTTTTGAGTCCTTATTTGGCCCATTAACAAATATTAAATACTAGCTGTGTACTGGATACTGTGGGGAAATCCAAAGTAAACAAGATAACACAGTTTCTATCATTCAGGAGCCCCAATCCAGTGGGGAAGGCAAAGGAAAACGTAACTCAAACACAAGTAACAACAATGTTGATGTGTATATCCAAGAATGCCAAAACCAAAATAACAAAGCAAAAGCCCTGAGGTGCAAAGGATGAGTTTCTCAAGACTGACCAAACAGAATTCAGCAAAGTTATCAATGAATCAGTGACTGAGTTGCCCTTCTAGGCATGTACAGAGTGACCTAGTTCTCGATGAAGCAGCTATTCAAGCTTCCATTTCTAGTCCATGGATAATTGACAGAGCATAGGGGACCTCCACTTGACAGCTTTTGAAGATGTGCCCGAAACCTCCCAAAGAAGAGTTGTCTAAATTCAGATGCAAGCCTTGATTGAAAACATCTACAAAATGGCACATTATTTCTCTCATAAATAGGACTGATGTTTCATACCATTTCATGGTTAGAGGTAATGTCACCCTGTATATCCTGTGGATTTCTTTGATAGGAATCACTTTAGGCAATCTTTCTTTGAGTCTCTTAACCATCAGATTTAATTAAAAGGATATTCTATTTTTTTTAAGAGAGAGGCTGAGTTCTTAATTGTTGGCTTGATTTCTGAGTCCTTGAGGGATTAACTGGGAGAAGCCTTGGTTTAAAAAAAAATGATTTCAAGAGATCCTTGAGGGTCATTTCCTACACTATTGAGGGAGGGGACAAAAAAAAACTGAAGGCATGACTGGAAGAAATCTGTAAGGGAAAGTAAAATTTATAGAGCATCTAGTCCAACCTTCCTTCATGTTGTAGGTAAAGAATACTGGTGGGGCAATTCTGCAACGGGAAAAAGTACCAGACTAGAACTAAGGAGTTGGAAAACCTCCTTTCTTGTCATGGCTCCTCAACTTATAAGATGCATGACCTTGGACAGACTTCTTCATGCCTCTCTTTCCTCATCTGTAACATGAGAAGTTACTCTGCTCTAACTTGTGATTCTATTAGATGATTCCATAGTAAGAAAATCCACTGTGTTAATGCTGGCATTCAGAACTTCCAACTGGTGACCACATTTCCTCTGCTCATGAAAGGATGTAAAGATTTGCATAGTTGAGGGGAAGAGGAGAAGAAATGGGGAGGTGAGGTAGCCAGGTGGTGAAGTGAACAGAGTCCTGGGCCTGGAGTCAGGAAGATCCCAGTTCAGACCATGCCTCAGGCATGTATTAGTTGTATTTTTGTAGTTCAGTTGTATTCGACTCTTCATGACCCCATTTGAAGTTTTCTTGACAAAAACACTGGATTGGCTTGCCATTTCCTTCTCCAGCTCATTTTACAGATGAGGAAACTGAGGCAAATGGGTTAAGTGACTTGCCCAGGGTCACACAGCTAATAACTGTCTGAGACCTGATTTGAACTCAGGTCTTCCTGACCCTAGGCTCAGCACTCCCTCTACTTCACCACCTACCTGCCCCTTATTAGCTGTGTGACCCTGGATCTGTCTGCCTCGGTTTCCTTAACTGTAAAATGAGGATAATAACTGCACCTACCTCTCAAGACTGTGGCCAAGATCAAATGAGATGTTAGTTAAAGACAACACTGTGCCTGGTACAAAGCAAGCACCTATTTTTTTTTAAGTTGTCTGTGAAAGATGTTTGCTTCCCCTAAGGCAGGCACAATGTTTTGAGTCATCATGGCTCTCAGAATAGGTCTCCTTGAGGACAATGAAAATGTACCACTTCCTGAGTCCTATGTGATTAAGAAAATGTTCATTCTGTAGTGGTTTGCTGAGGTTGCTAACAGTCCTTCCTATGGAGAAGCAGTGTAGTGCTGTAGAACAAGGGCTGGATTTGGAGTCAGATGACTTGGGTTTTAATCTCCTCTTCCCCTACCTATGTGACCATTGGCAAGTCACTTAATTTCTCTGAGTCCATTTCCTCATCTGTAAAAGGAAGCAGTTGTACTACAAGCCCTCTAAAGTACCTTCCATCTCTCTCTATAATCCTAGGAGAAGGTTGCAAAATAAAATGATCAGAAAAAGGAGAACACACACAATGACAATAATGTATGTACATCTTTCCCAGCTCTAAATCTAGGAATATTGTGCTATTATGAAGGCTACCAGGACGCTGTAATTACAAGTAATTATAATGACCAATTTGGGTCCTAGAGACAAGAAAGATGATGAAACAGCTCTCTTGGTAGAGAGGTGGGAGACATGCTGAGGAACACTGCATACACTCAGGACCACAGAAGATCTCAGATTGAGAGCTGAAGGGGATATTGCAGGTCATCCAGTCTGATCCCTTCCACTTACAGATAAGGAAACTGAGACCTATCACTTGCTCAAGGTTACCAAGTAGCGAATGGCACCCCTGGAATTGAAACCTAGACTCTAAAATGTAATCCACATTCTATACGGTCCTTTGTCCTGTCAGACCCAAGTTACTGTGTTACCTTGGTCTTCATTAACTGTTTCTTTGTTTGGAGGGAGGTTTAGGGTTAGGGCTCTGGGGGTTATATAGGCCTCAATAAAATTTGAAAAAAGTAAAAAACACCATTAACTAACATTACAATTTAATTTCTGCACACCTGCATCGGGAACTACAACTGTAGAAGGATTATTTGTTGACAGTTTAATCCTGAGGAACTCATAAGTTCCTGAGGGTGACTCTCTGGGTACAGAGTGTTTGAATTTGTAGGCCAGGTGATGCATTATCATTACATATTCGTGAAATTATAGGAAGTAAACACCCTAGTGGCAAAATCAAACATAATAAAAGCCCAAGCCTCATAGCATGGTTATTTTATGGCACACTGAATTTATTTAACTGAAAACTCTTGTTTTCATCCTCTCCCTATATTTCCTCCTACTTGCCCAGTCCTTCCTGATTACTGAGAGTAGGAAGAGGGACTCAAGCAGCTTTTTCTCTTTACAGGCCATTTCATCCGATGTTTTACATCTGCCAGGTGCTTGAACGGACAGTGATCGCTCCTGGGATCAATGCTCTACTTGCCCTGACTGACAATGGGTTCAGGCTTGAAATAAATACTTGAAGGATAGAGATCAGTGAACTAGAAAAAATGCTCTCACAAGGTCAGGTCCCAGCTTCTGTCGTCTAAAGCATCTACCATTCTGCTCTCCAAATATTCCAGCATCAACAGGACAGCAGTCAAGCAGGGTAGAGGAGAAGAAACAGGATTCTTTCTAAATACCTTTTAAACAAAGCATTACTAGAAGAGAGCACCCTAAGCACCAAAACTGAGTGGATGTTCACACTTGTACTGCTAGCTGAGAGGCAAAACTGAGCCCAAGATTGTTGGCCAATAAGTATCAAACAAAAGAAGAAATAACATGGAGTGATTTAAGAGAAACCTGAGAAGATTTTTATCTTCTGATGCAGAGTGAAGTGATCAGAACTAGGAGAAAAATCTATACTACATAGGGTGTCCTAAGCTTAACATCTCATTAAGACTTTTGGAATAGTCTGCATAAACAACGCTGTAAAAAACAAACAACTTTTGAAAGACTTGAGAACTCTGACCAACACAAAGACCAACTGTGATTCCAGAGGACTGATGATAATGTCTTGTGAGGGACCAATATGCAGAATAAGAAACACATTATGGGACATGGTCAGTATGGGAATTTGTTTTGCGTATTGATTATGCATATTCGTTAGAAGGATTTTGTTGCTCCCCAAGGGAGAGAAAATTAATGGTTATTAATTAAAACAAATAAAGTTTAATCTTTAAAATAAAAAAGTAAAATTAAGATGTCACACTCATGATTTGATTGAGCCTTTCCTCTGAAATCAAAACAATGAACTTGGGGCTTGTGGGCTTACCTGAAATCAATGAAGCAAAGTCTAGACAAGAATAAACCACGTACGTAAGTTGATGCTGTTTTTGTGTCCAGGGTTCCCCTCCCTTGCCTTTTGAGTGATAATCATTTTTAATTCTTCAGAAACCACTGTATTCTGCCTTAAAGATGTATAGCAGTATAGGTGGAATACTGGTATTAAAAAAGATGGGCCTTTGTTTCATCGGAAGCTTGGAATCATCAAAGAAACTTTTCAATTTTTTGAAGGCAATTTAGCATCTCTCCTCTTATTCAACTTTGGGCCCAAAAGGTTACTTTTCTCTATAGTCCGTCCCATACATATGTGTGTGTCTATACATATACATGTACATACATTGTATATGTATGTGTGATGAAACAGAGAGAAAGGCAAGCTCTGTTGTCTATCCATGTCATAAATAACTTTAGGAACAGATATAGAAGGCACCAATGATAGGAAGTGAAGAAGTGCTGATACAGTGTCTTGATGTTGAGGGATGACACATAAACATCCATAGTGTTCCACTAGTATCCTCAAATGTTAGGAGAAATTGAGGAAGGCTTCTAGAACATTGGATCATGGATTAATATTGGATGAAGAGGTACTGATGAGATCACATATCTCATGAGTATATATGTGTGAAACTATTAAAGCTTAAAACTGCACAGAGACTTTTAGACTTTTATATGTGTGTGTATGTATGTGTATGTACCTGTATGTGTGTATACACACAGAATAACTGATACATAAATGTAAGTCTCAGCCAATGACCCAACAAGATATTAAATTAATTCACCTCTTTCTGAGGAATTGGTAGAATACTACTGTGCTGTAAGAAGTTCAATTTTAGAAAAACATGGAAAGATTTGCATGAAATAATGCAAAGTGAAAAGAGCAGAATCAGGAGAACACCATATAAAGTAATAGCAATATTGTTTGAAGAATAAATGGATGACTAAGCTATTCTGAGTAATGAGTTATATAAACATTCAAATCAACAACGCACTGATGAAGGAAGATGCTAATCACCTGTAGAGAAAGGACTGATGGATAGAAATGTGTTCTGTATGGTTCCACATGTATATATATATCAAATACTGGTCTTCTCTAATGTGGGGTTGGGAGGGAGAGAGGGTGATAACATGGAATTAAAAGTGTAACAAAAAGAAATAAAATAAATATTTACTAAAATAAAATAAAGGGGATTGGACCAACTTCCAAGGATCTTGAATAAATATTCTTCCTCTTTTCTTTGGAACCTTGGTATAGACCTAGGTTTGGTGGCTGGATGGAACAAAAAAGGATAGGAACCCAAGTCCCAGATGGGTTTTTCAGCCAGTACCCCAAGGGTAGTGGGGACTGACTCCCTGCTACTAACAGGAAAGTAGGCAGAAGCTCCCAGGGAGTCTTTCCTCAACTACCAAAAGAAAAGAATCTTCTCCTGGTCTTTCTCCTTGCCTTATTCTGAGTCTGATGAGAACTAGCCATGGACGTATGCCTCGTCTTCCCACCTAGACTGTAAGGTCCTTGAGGACAGGGATCCCATCATACACTTCATTTCCCAAATGGCCTAGAACAGTGGTGTATGCAAATAATACATATTGAAATATTTTAAATAAATACTAATGTATTTTCCTCTGAAAGCTTTAGAAATGAGTATTTATGCTTCAAAATGAAAGAGAAATTCAGTGCTCTTTCACATCTCCTACTTTCAGGGAGAACATTTGAATTCTGAAGTAATTTACACCTTTGAAAAAGAAAGGGGAGGGAGTGTCTGCTACTCCTGGAAACTTTGCCTACGGACTTAAGATCCAGGGAAAACATCCTGACAATTCAACCAAGTTAAAACAAACCCTAACCAACAATTCAACAAAGGAATTAAGGGCCTACTATGCCAGGCTCAGTACAATGTGTTAGATATGCCTTGTGGTGGTCATGGTACCCTGACAGTAAGAGAGCAGCCTACTTCAACTACTGGGTATTCTCAGATATTCTAAGCTAACATGAGGTTACTGGGGTGGCAAGAGTGAGACAGAAAGGCTCTTTCTTTTCCGTGGTAATTTTGCCCAGCAGTGAGGACAGTCTTAAGAACAAAGTAGATCCTCCCCTTTGTCCCCCATGGTAAAATCTTGGGGAGAATAACCAAGTACTTGTCCCATGAATGCCAGGCCCCTTTCCCAGGGCCTTCCTCCAACTACCTTACTAGATATGGCCCCTATGTGATTGGGAAGGGCTGCCTAGGAACCACATATTCTGGGAACCTTTGCCATGATGGAATACCCAGGAACAGCTATGACATAGCACCAAGCCTGGGCTTTCTGCCCTATTCTTCCACCCCTAATCTCCAAGCAGATTTGCAGGGGTGGTCCCCCCAAATTCCTAAATCCTATGATTCTAAGTGACAACTTAAATAAGCTTCAAATTCCTCAGGGCAGCTAGGCATGGAGTGTAGAGTGCTGGGCCTTAAGTCAAGAAGAATTATCTTCCTAAGTTCAACCTGGCCTTCAATACTTACTAGCTATGGAACCCTGGGCAAGTCACTTAACCCTGTTTGCCTCAGTTTCCTCATCTGTAAAATGAGCTGGAGAAGGAAATGGCAAACCACTTCATTACCTCTGCCAAGGAAAGCTCTAGTGAGGTCATAAAGAGTTGGACATGATGCAACAACAACAAAAATAAAGACTGAATGAAATGATCTAACTCTAAAGTCTGTTCCAATGCTAACTTTTGTTTCATGTTTTTATGTCCCTATTATGGATTACACTACATTTCAAACCAGTTCAAATTGCTTCAAAACTTCCCTCGGTTGAAAGATTTCTTAAACCTTTCCTAATCTCATGCAATGCTTTAATCTCACCTCTCTGACATACTTGTCTTATTTTATATGAGCACTATTGAGACGTTACTTAAGATAATAAGTTTCATGAGGTCAGGGTATCTCATTTAAATTTTGTAGCCTTCCAGCAGCCAGCACAACATTGGGAACATAGTAGGTACTTAAAAGACATTTGTGGTTAAATATGCAATCTTCCTTTTTCCTGTTAGTTGGCAGGAAAAAATGGAGAAATCAGTCTTCCTAATTGGATTTGGCTCCATAGTATACCTGATTCTTATGCGTTGCACCAATTCAGTTCTCCTTTCTCAGTACAACTATTTATATGAGGCACACCACAAGGATAAGAGCAATAACTTTGGGTGTAACAAGGGCACGTAAGTCATTTTTCTCTTAGCCAGCCCTGTCTGTTCAGAGCTGATCCTTCGAGGTGCCATGGGCTCTGTATCCAGAGATGTGCAGGTGATAGATTGGAAGGTAGGGGTAGGTTACATTTTCTCCTACCTTCACGTGTTTTACCATGTGCTGGGGCAAAAAAGTGAGATCAGAAGAGTTCATTTTTTAAATTTTCATATGTAAGATTTTAACCCTCTAAATGGTGACTTTTTTCTTTCCTCCCCTACCTCCATCTCTCCCTTGCCCCCTCCCCCACTTCAGCTTCAGCAGGGACGATGTTTATTGCCTAGATGGTGTTTAATTGGACACCAATGCATCCATCCAGTACTAAAGAATCCCTCCCTGACTTAGAAAATGGCCTGCCCACAGTGAGGTGGTACTGCTGTCCTCCCTCCCTAGCTTGGTAACTGATGAGTTGCCTGGCAGGTAGAGAATGTTGTCCATTCACAGCTAATGATTGCCTCAGGCACTAACTGACGGAAGATCCAGGAAGTCTGCTGAGCAGTAGTGTGCAGCCCAGGATAATTGTATGGACCAGTTTCACACAGGGATTTTGGAAGGGAAGTGGGAGACACACACGTATATACACATACACATATTTGTATAAATAATATCTAGCATATCTGCACATACTATATAGTACATATATACATATATATGCATTTGCCTCTCTCTTCTCTCCCATCTTTCTCTTTTTCCTCTTTTCTGCTTTTCCCCCTAATGTTTCTTAACATTTAATGCTCATGAGTTTGGAATGAGAAAGGGGTTTTAAATTCATTTGTTTTAATACATGTAAAATGTTTATTCATAGGTCATAGATTTAGATCTGAACAGGAACTTGGAGATCCTCTCTTGTCCTGCCCTCCCCCCATGCATTTTATGGATTAAAAAAAAAACCCCTAAGGCCCAAGGGGGTCATGTGATTTGCTTAGGGTCTCAGAGTCCGTAAAGTATCTGAACCCAGAGGCTCTGACTGCAAGTCCAGCATCACTTATACCACGTGTTCTGTTTTAACACAATATATACACTTCTCAACAAATACATAAACCAACCAGACAAAAATACACTGGAAAACAATCAAGCAAAAGCCGTACAGGTAGAATTTTAAAGCAGCATATTTGTAACACATGAGTGTTAAAACTGAACACCAAGAGTAAGATGAAAAGTCAGTTTACAAGAAACATATAATTAACATGTTCTTCCTAGTCCCTGAACCCCTTGTGTTGAGGACAAGACAGAGAAACAATAATGAACTTGAATAAAATGAAAGATGATATCAGGGTGAAACCTTAACGGAAAGAGTGGTATGGGAAAACAAAGGCCAAAGTGCAGACCTCCAGCGCTCTACCATAAAAACGTTGGGCAGCAGCATCTCCTTTGTTTCCTTGTTTTTAGAAAGCAGTGCTACCCTTTCCCTTCCTACTTCCAACTCCCAAGTTTGTACCTGCTAACATCAGAAGGCCAGGGAGAGTGCATGGGGGAGGGGATTATTCAGGCCAAGGAAAATAACAATCATTTCCTGAACACTGGAACCTTGGAATTGTGGCCTGACATCCAATAAACCCCCCCCCCCCACTCACATTATTCCCTCCTAACCCCTCGTAGAAAGTAAAATAAGACATTAGACTTCCAATAATCTCATATTGCGATGATCAATCAAAACCCAGAAGAGAAGGCCAATTTATAGAAATTGTATCTGCCTCACTGGGCGGCTAAGGAGCTTAAAGAGCACTCACTACTGCTCCTCTTTGATGTGTGAAGTTGCCGAAAAATGACAAAAGCAAAAAAATATCGTCTATACACATGGGGTCTTTTCAAAGGGAGAGACTGTACTAAGAGAGCACTGTTGTTTCAGTTCAGGGTAAAAAAATGATAGAAATAAGCATATGTTGAGGCCACATCAAAGCTGTTTTTATTATTTTTTGGCTGTTTTCAGTTGGAGTTTCCATGGGTTTTTGTTTGATTTGTCCCTGGTGAAGTTTATTTACAGAATCATCCTTTAATGGGCAGTCTACCTTGTTCTTCAAAGTTGGCTCCCAGGACTTCACCATCTTTCCTTTCTTCCCCCTGCTATCAGGGATCTCACCTTTGTCTGTTTACCTCCGCCTCACCACCCCCATCTCACTGAGTCCTTGGGTGAAAGGATGCCGCTTTTATTAACCCCTACCTTGCCAGAAGCTTTTCTTTGTACCTTACTAATTGTCTCCTTTTGATCATAGCCAAGTTTTCAGGTTGAAGGGAGGGGAAAGGACCTCTTGACCACTTTGGCTGGCTTTCCACATGAGCCTGAAAATGTCTACAAATTTGAAACAGCTGCCTGGCTTGCTTGGGTCTGATTGCTAAAATATGCCGACTTCTTCCCTCCCTCCCTCCCCCCTCCCCCTTTTAATCTGTTTCATATTCACAAATTAAGCATTTAGTCTAGGTAATAAATCAGGAGCAGTTTACAAGGCTTACGCGAGACAAACAAGCGGAAAAGGGCAAAACACAATCCCCTGAAAGGAGAGTAAGTGTAGAGGGGAAGACGAGTTTGGAACTCCCCTGGGATTCTAACAAGAAGAGCAAACCCAGAGCCTCCTGACGGGCTGCCAAGACACACACACACTTTCTCCTGTCCCCGTGCCACCATGTGCTTCGGGTCCTAAAGGAAATCCTGAGCAACCAGCCAGGCCTGGTAGGGTCAGAGCTTCAAACTCATTAACCACCAAAGCCCTCAGGCTTAAACCCGAAGAGCCTAGGCCCAGCTGAGCCCCACCCTAGCCACCTCCAGCCCCACCCCTTCTTCCACCACAGACACCACCCAATCTGCACCACCCTCCTTTGGCAGGGGGATACAGCTGCTTTGGCAGAAGCCTATAAACTCCCCAGGCACACTCCAGAGATCCCAGACAAAAGTTAACACCCCCTTCCTGGGACAAAAATCAGTTTTTTCCACTTCTCCTTCGGCCTTCACACCCTACCCCGCCCCCACCCAGAAGCCCCAAGCACACCAGGGAGCCAACCTCGGGCCGCAATTGCTTTCATCTGCTCTCTCTCGCAACTGTGGTGTTCCTTGACTAGGGTTTTAGGGTTCCCCCCAAAAATTCCCTCTGGGAGCCAACATTCCACAGGCCTACATTCCTCAGTTAAGGGCAAGGGAAGAAATCGGTCCCATTAGACCGAGCACTGCGGGATGGCCTTTAGTTTGGGAAGCCAGCCCAGGCCTTCATGGCCAGAATGGTTCCCTGCTGCAGACAGGAGAGTCCCCCAACCTGCAGAATGAGGTCACAGAAAGACTACCTTCGAGTTTTCCAAACCAAGCCCCCCCCGGAAGACCCTCCTGGGAGAGGGAAGGGGAGCTGAGTGTCCCCCCCAATTCTCCTTTTCTGTCTTGGCCCCAAGCTCGGTGGCCTTTTACGACCCTGGCCGCGTTCCTGCCTGGGGAGGGAGCGAGGGACAGAGCCAGGGCGCTGCGGCCACGTCCGGCCCGGTCCTCAGCCCCGAGGCCGCCGCGGCCAGTTCGGGGTTCGGGTCCCGGGGCCCGCCCCGACTCGACCTTGTCCCGGACTCGACCCCGGCTCCTCAAGTTTCCTATCGATTTGCATTCCGTGTCTACTCAGCACAGCCTGTGCCGTGGGGATGCTCGAGGGCCCATCCCCGCCGTCCCGCCCGTCCCACCGCCCCTCCCGTCCGGACGCCGGCGGCGGGGGGGGCGTCCCCCACCCCCCCAGCCACCCCCCCAGCCTCCATTCCTCTCCCGAACACACATCCAGACTGCGAAAGCCATTACCGCCGCCGCGCGAGAGACTTTTTAAATATTTACAGCCCCGCTCTCTCCACAGTAGCCAGATCCATCTTGCTGCTGGGAGCGGAGTGCGGGGACCGGGGGGGGGCGGGAGGCTGGGGAGCCGTGGGTTAAGAGGGGTTTGTATTTGAAGGGTTCGGGGGAGCAGAAGCCGCTGCAGACCTCAGCTCCCCTCCCCCTCCCTGCACACACACACACACACACACACACACACACACGCAGCCTGCCCCTGCGGCCCCCCACCCCCTGCCTGGGCCGGATCGCCACGCGGCATTCTGCACAGACAGCGAGACAGCGCGGCAAGGGAGCCAAGAAGGTGAAGCCGGTTTGCAGCACGCCCAGACCCGAGCAGGGGCAGAAAAGGAAACGGGGAGGGCGGGGGGCGGGAGAGGAATAGGATAGGGACCGGGAATGGAGAAGGGGCAGGAGAAAGGAAGCCCATTTCAAGATCTTTGCATGAAAGAGCCACACAGACCTGCGACCGCCCGCTGGTGAAACTGGAGGAGATCTCTGGGCGAGGAGACGCTGTCAGAGACTATTTATCTCTCGCCCGAGTGGAGGCTTCGTTTCCCACTTCTCCTGTGAGTAACAAAGGCAGCGATCAGCAGCTTTTCACGCGCTTCAGTGGATGAATGGATTGCGGAAGATGCCTGTGCTCCGCTCAGATGGCTTTCTGATTTGCCCCCTCCTCTCCTCCACTCACCCACCCCCGCCTTTGGCACCAGCCTCCCACCCCTAAAACCAAACTTCGGAGCGCTGCAAGAGCTACTCTCGAACCGAGTCTCTAGACCCCTCTCATGAGTCACACGTACACCGCCCCCCAATACGGCTGCCCTCACCTCCACCTCTCCCCTCCCGTTTTCCTAGTCCCAGGGCCTTGGCACCCTGCCACCAAATGTCATTGGGGTTGAAACTTGACCCAAGACTCTCCCTCCGGAGGCCCTTCCCTCTCCCTCCCTTCCTTCTCTCCCTCCCCTAGTCACCCCCCCCCCCCTCACCTCCCAGTTGGCAAGTTTACTTTCAAGGAGTTGGACCGTGTTTCCACCGGAGAGGCGGGCCCAGTGCAGGGTGGCTGGGAGGGGCAGGGGCTGGGGTGTGAGGTGTGTATTTAGCCAGCATGCTGGCCAATGGGAATTCGCAGACTCCAGGCAGAGAGCCAGCAAACGCTCCCGAGTCACCAACCCACCCCCACTGCCTTTGTTGCTGCTAATCCGCCTGGGAGACCCTGCGGAAGACGCACACAAACCCTCTCACTAAGATCCCCCCCACTCCCTCCTCCCACGCACCTTCTAGCTCTTTGCCACCCAAAGCTACACACAGTTCCCAAAGCCAGAAGAATCAAGACACCCCGTAACTGAAAGCGCCCTCCCTGCTCCGATCCTCTGCCTCTCAGAAGTTTGTCTTTAACCCTGAAAAATAGGACTGATAAACGCCCCGGCATTCTGAGGCCCTAAGCCGGGATGGTCCAACAGTGCCTACCTGAGGGCTGACTGGTGCTGAAAGGAGGTCGGTCTGTGAGAAAAGGAGGGAGGGTCCTTCAATTTCCTTTTTCTTTGGTTAAGTTAAACCAGACTCTGCCAATATCGTTCTGAAGGGATAGAGACAGAGATAGGTAGACACAGACAGGCAGACGAAGTAATCAGGAAGCTGGAGGGAGAATGCATACATGGAGATACTGAGACAAGGCAAGAAAGAAGCAGAAGGCAAGCATAGGCAGAGATAGACAGGTGAAAACAGAGGGCGAGAGAAGCAGACCTGAAAAGAGAAGTAAAAGAGAAGCAGAGGTAGCCCCTCTCCGAGAAAACACTGTAGACTAGCATAGAAACAGAGTGGAGAGAGAAATGAAACAGGGCTACCGAGAAACTGAAACAGCGAATGAGACCAAGAGAGAATCAGAAAGAAAACATAAACAGACTGGCATAAACACTCAGGCAGACACAAATACTGACTGGACATTAGGATAAAAGAGATCTGAAGTTTTGCTTTTTAACTAACCTTCCTATCTGTCCCCCTTCTGATCCCAATTGCTTGTCTTTTTTAGACTCCAGCAGTTCAGACTCTGGTCAGCTAGCAGCCAAATGAAGGGGAGCCCCTCACTTTCATTCATTTATTTATTCATTGAACTGGACTCCTTTACTTTCCTCCCTCCACTCTTTTAAAAACTGAGATACGACCCTGATATTGGGTTGCATAGGGAAAGAGCCCAGGCAGTGAAGCCAGCCTAGAGGGATCAAGGATAACTAGGAAATAAAAGGTATCTCAGCACTTTTCCTAGTATGCATTTACAGCACAAAATAAAGCTAATTTCTCCACTGAGGACCTCAATCAAGTATTTATTTGACAGGCAGGATGCATGAAAGCCTCAGCACTAACCTTAACTGAAAATCAACCCTCTAAGTTTTCTGACTGCAAGGTTTTCATTTGCTGGAATTATGTTGATTTCCTGGCTCTCTTGAATTCAAGAATAAATGGAGAACTTGTCCAGAGTGCTAGGCAGTTAAATCCAGGGTGAAATCCATTATTGCCTAGACCTAAACTATATTCTCACTGCCCCTTTCCTCCAACCTCCCCCCCACCCCAGCTCCTAGAAAGCTTTGACTTCCTAATTTCTTACACCCTTGATTTGTATCTCTTGACTCCTTGGCTCTGCTAGGCTCCCTTCTTTGGACACACAGTGAAACCCTCTGAGACCCAGACCCCATAGGTAAGACATAGGGCCAAGCACATCTCCCCTTCTACACTCTTTCTGGCCAGCTTCTGCCCCCCACTTACAATCCCTACACACATCCTTCTTGCCCCTCAACTGAACATGAGGAAATGTGACAGTGGCTTAGACACTGAATGTAAAGGAATATGTATGAATGGATGGGAGAGAGGCTGCAGGGAGCAAAAACAGAATAGAGGAGGAGTGGGCTGTAAAATGATGGTGGTATTGAGGAGGCTGAGAATCAAGTGACCACTTACCCTGTTCCCCCACATACACTTGAGAGAAAGAGATAGAGAGATGTAGGCTTGGGATGTGTGCTTTCAGAAGGAGGAATGAAAGAAAGGGGTTGCAGGAAAAGAATGAGTAGTCCAGTTAGGAAACACTAGGAAGGGCAAACGAATTCTCATTCCCTTTTTCTTCCCTCTATCCTCAAAGGCCCAGCTTGCAGTATAACTCATCATTTTCCACAGGCATCTTGTTAACAGGCCCCAGCAGCCTGAAGAGCAGCAGCTGTTAGTGCCTAGATGAGTGCTTTCACAAGTCTTGTGTCTTTTTTGTTTTCTTTCAGTAATACCTTTGATTTTCACACAACCATTCCCTCTCCTCACAAGTCACCTTTGTCCAAATCATCCCCTCCTCCAGAACACCCCCTGTGCCTTGTATTTATCTAACGTTTCTGGGTAATAAAATCACAGCTGAAGTCTCAGGCATGACTCATGAAGCTCATCACATCTTCTATTGTGTAAAACTATTTAATAGTCAATATTAAAATATAGATATCAAAAATCAATAGTTGAACATCATTTGGGAAATAGCTCAGCCAGGGTATGGCACAGGAAAGTAAACAACTCTCCAGGAAAATAAAGGAATGCTTACTTGAGCCAAGCTGAGCAAAGAATCCAGATCCAACAGTAACTAGGATAAATGTATCCTAGGAATAAATATTAGTTTATAAATCATATTTTCCCATTCTGCTAAAAATGGTATTGGAGCCCCCCCCAAAAAATAGCAGGTCCTTAAGAAGCATTATTATAGATTCTACTTTTGTTTAGCTTGGGTTCTTTACTCCTTAAGCCCTCTTCCCTAATATTCAACTCTGACACTCCAGCACTGAGTTCTCTCCCCAGTTTCCCCATGAACTTTCTCTGGATGCCACTTTTTCATGGACTTGTTAGATCACCACAGGCATTGGAGGCTCTTGGCATAAGCTTAGAGAGGACCAGAAATCTTAAAAGCTTAGCATATCCTTTGCAAAGGAAAAGAAATTGGAATAATTATCCCCAGAACTGGATTCAGAATATTTTAAGCAAAAATATGATCTTAGAGAAAGAAGTATTTAACCCTCAGGTTCTCTTGGACATGGGGGATGGTTGAGACTGAGACTAAGATTCTGATTATCTGCAGCTAATCACAGTAATATTTAAGAGCCTACTATGTGCTAGGCACTGTACTTAGCAAATATGTACAGAGAAGAAGAATCCAAATTGAAAAGGAGAGAACTCTTATCAGTCAGAGGGAGAATGAACTCCTGGGATGAATGATTAGCTTCTTTATGAAAACAGAGAAATGTACTTTATCCAATGTTTAAAAAGAAACAAGTGTGATTGTCCTACAATTTGGGAAACTAAAAACACCTTTTGGAGTATAAACTTTTCAGTGAGCACAGAGGAAAGGAAGCTGGAAATGAGGGACATAGTGAAATTGCCTGATTCTACAAGTAATATTTGAGTGATGAAAGAATTAAACTCAACAAACATTTATTAAGTACTTACTATATTCAAGGTTCTGTACTAAATACTGGGTATACAAAGAAGAAACTGAAATAACTCTTGCCCTCAGAGACCTTACATTCTTCTCCCAGACTTTTTGGAATGTAGCACATACAGAAGAAATTAGATGCAAAGTATATATAAAGAGAGAGCAAGCCAGTATCTGGGGACATCAGAAAAGACTTTCTGTTGGAAGTTGTACCTGAGCTATGCTTTGAAGGAAGTTAGGAATTTTACAAGATGTAAGTGAGAAGAGGGTGTTTTCAGACAGGGGGTATCACACAGGTAGATAAAACATATGTTACTAGAGAACAGCTCTCTCTGTGTATGTGTATGTGTGTATATATATATGTATGTATACATATGTAAGCCTAATGAGCTAGGCTTTCAAGTTAAACTATTAATTTTTACAATCTCACATTTTGTCATAGTAGCTGTAAAAATTAATACAGATTGACCTCGAAATCTTACTTTAGTTATAAATAGGTTCATTCAATAAAACACCTTTGGAAAATTCTCATAGCCTTGATTTTCTTAAAACTTAGACTGGAAGGGTAGAAATGTTAGGAAATGACAGTTAATGCCCTGGTGGTCACAATTCTTTGTTACCTAACAATTGTTAGGAAAAGCATCAAAGAAAGCCCTTTTTTAAGACCATCACTAGAAAATCAGTCACCTGAAAAGCTGAAGTTGTCACGTTGCTTCAGTCATAGAGCTATGGTCGGGTCAAGGGAAATGTGGACACTCTTTCAGACTGAGGCCTGAGAGAACTCTGGAAACGTTCCAATGCAGACTAATGGTATTGAACAAGCATGACCCACTGCACAAAAGCCCTCCTCAAAGTACGGGAAATTCTGGGGTTTATATTGGAATATGTTGGATGTGTGTCATCACCAAAGGACCACACTGTCATCACCTCCCTTTTTAATCGAGGCAATCCCCACGACAATGCCTCTGGATGCAACTGCCCAGGCCAGGACTCTCAGGGAATCTTCCCAGGTTTTTTTCTTCGGGATCTTCTAGCCTTATGTCCGCATCAGCAAGCGTGGCAATCAGTTTCAACTGTCTTAAAGTGACAAGGCAACGCGCCATGGACAAGGTGTGAGGCGATGGAAGAGAACTGGGAAGAGGGAACCTCGAGACTCTGTGCACTGGAGACCAGGGAAGATCGGCTCAGGAAAGCCACAGGATTCCGGCACCCAAGTTCCTTGAGAGCCACGGTGCGCAGGCGCGTGAAGGGGGGGGTTATGTGTGAGGATTTTGAAATAGACTGCCAAGCGGCCTCCTAGGCTGCATTGCCTACCCTTCCACATTGAGAAGGAGACGCTTGGGAAGAGCCACTAGCGAGGTTGCCTGCAGTATTTCCTACCGCCCAGTCAGGGCAGTTACTGCCAGGAGAAAGCTAAACTCATTGCATTTTCGCTCCAGGCAGCTGGTACTATCTAGGAAGAGAAAAAGGATAGACGTTGTATAGTTGTAGGACGACGACAAATAAGGTCAGCCTACCAAGAGCAGAGAGAGGCTCCCCACCCTTGTTGGGACCACTGCAACTTCTAAAGGAGCTGTGGAGATAACTCCTTCCCAGAGGCTTTTTCCAGAAGCCCTGTTCTAACAAAGACTGTGACGATGGCTAGGCCTGCGTTTTCCCTACTGGCCTGCTAGGTGGGGGGTGAATGGAGAGTGTACTTGAGCTAGGAATTGTTCCTCCTCCTCGTTTATTATTTAGCATAAGGGGCTCTGGGATAGAATATTACCCCGTCTCCCAAGTTTACTTGAGAGCTTAGCTCAGGAACAACCCGGGTGAGAAGGGGAGACCAGGGATGAAGGGAGAGCTTGTAGCAGGGGTCAGCGAAGGGACGGTTCCTTGAAGCCAACAAGTTGCCGGGCAGAGATAACAGCTGGGGTGGGGGATGGGGGGAGGGCTCGGGCAGACACGATTGAACGGTCTCAAGCTAGAAAATTCAACAAGAGGCAGCGGCGGCGGATCCAATTAGCCGCGCCAACTGGGAAACAAGAGAGCGACTCGGCAGGCCACCGCCAGTCCTGCGGGGGGGTTGGGGGGGCAGCCTGGTGAAAGGCTGCTGGGGAGGGGTGGGAGCAGGCAGCGGGGAGGGCCCCTGGACCTCCAAGCGGCTGAGGGCGGTGAGCCCCGGGGTCCGGGCTACTCCGGCTGGGGACCAGAGCACGCCTGGTGTTTACATACAGTCTTTCCGATGCAGGATCATATTTCAGGCCCGCCTGCGGGGAGCCCGGGGCGGGCCGGCGGCCGGGTGGAGGAAAGGGCTGGAAAGACCACAGGAAGGGGGGGAGGGAGAGAGAGAGTAAAGGACGAGAATGAGGCATGGCTGCTGGTGGCCAGGAGCAAAAGCGTCTAGGAGGAAAGGTTACAGAGCAGCCCGCAGTAGCTTGGGTTTAATAATAGCCCCATTCTCCTTTCCAGCTCCAGTTAAGGGAGAGGAGGGGTTTGGGGGGGGGGGGGAACCGTTTAGGACAACCGGAGGAACCCAGGATGAAGGCGATGTGTAGGTTGGGGTTTTTCGTAAAAGCTCGTTTCAGTAGCGGGCGAGAATGGTGTGCTTTCTGGAAGCGACACGCCTGCGATTCTAAAGACCTCGTTTAGACCTTAGCTCGCCAGGACAGTCGGCGACGCTAGCTTTAGCAGCCTTCACCCCGGGGGGCAGCGCCCTTTGACCCACTCCACTCTCGGCTGCCTGACCCTTGTCATTTCTCGATGCGGGGGGGAGGGGCGGCTCTGGCCTCTAGGGGAGGAGGGGAAGAAAGTGTGGAGAAGGAGCTGGAGCGGTGTCAGAAGCGATCTCCTTCAGAGAGGCTTTCTCCTCCACCCCCACCCGCCCAGTCTTTCCCGGTGCCTAGGTCCGGAGCCGAGAAATGGTAGGATCTAACCGCTTTGCTTCTTATCCAAGCTGGCAGGGACGGCAGCGGGGTAACTCTACCCAGGGCTCTCAAGCTGCGGTTGGTGAGTTTCCAGCAGGAAAGTCAATCAGTAAACAGCCTCGTGCGCCCCCAGTTCCACTCCCCACCCCCTTCATTCTCCCTGTGCTGGCTGGGAACCTCACCCAGACACCAACATATCCCGCCCTCTCTCAGGCTCCCGGGCCGCGACGGGAGAAGGGAACTGCAACGAGACTATTGTGGCTGGGCCTGGGCTCTGGAAACAGCTCTCCTCCCTTCCCCGCCCCCCCTCCGCCCCGAACTACTCTGCCCCCACTGCTGACTTGGCCCCTGGAGCTGGTGTTCAGGAGAGGCGCGGGGTGCTGGGAGAAGGGGAGGGCAAGCTGCCGCCCCCCCACCCCACCCCCTCCTAGTTGAATGTCAGCTTTGTTCCGGAAAACAAGGGAAGCATTAGGCTGCTGCCCCCAGGGGAAACACAAAACTTCTTTTTGAATCTCTGGAAGGACGGCTGACTGCGCTACGGGGCTCCAGGGAAAGAGGCCGAGACCAGAGAGGGAGCTGGAATGGAAAAGAGTGAAGGAGAGAGAAAGAGGGAGAGAGAGAGAGAGACAAAGAAGAGCGAGTCGGAGAAGAAAGAACGAGTGAGGCGGAGGACAGACTAGAGGAGAATGATGAGAAAGGGGACAGACGCAGGGAGACTGAGACCTCGGCCGTGACATCGAAGAAACGGAGAGGCCAAGTCTGCCGAGAGGACCGAGGGGGCAGGGCGAGAGAAAACACTAGTCTCCAGCTATCTCGAATTCGGCGGAAAGGTGCTGTTCTGCCCAGGAACCTGCCCTGGCCAAGTGGCTTCTACCCAGCCGAGCGTATGTGCGCCAGCTTCCTGCCCTGCCCAGAGCTGAGGAGCAGTCTGGGACGCCGCAGGCCCGGCCGGAATCGCTGGGAGGCCGGGAAGCCAGGAGCATTCACCGAGAAGTGGCACTTTGCCACCCCGGTGATAGAAGCAGCCTCGCTAGACCAGGCCTAAAAACTAGGAAGTCTAGGACGCCTTCTTCAGCTCCAGCACTCCCTACTCCTCAACAGCCAACATCACGCCCCGCTGCCGCCGCACTCCGAGGTCCCCCCCCCCCCAGGCCCCATCACTGGTAAAATAAAAGGGAAAAGGCTGTTGCCTCCTCTTCATAGGAAACCTGGAGCCCGCCGTAGACTTTCCGGGCTTGATCCCTTGCACCCACTAAGTGCTGGAGGTTGGGGAGAGGGTGCTTTGCCTCCCAGAGGAGCAAAAGGGGAAGCTCCAAGAGTTGAGGTGGTTCAGAAAAATGATCCTGCTGCAAGTGAATCCTCCGGCAAATGTTAAAGTGCATTTACTTATTTTTCCGTTGATGGCTGAAATGTTCTCAATCCTGGCCTCTGGGAGTGTAAATGAACTATTTAACTGTCTTAGGGGCAAGAGCAGCAGCTAGCTAGAACTCACTTTGCCTCATTCCCCTACTCCCTGGTCCCCCTGCAAGATTTTCAAAATCCACGTTGCCAGGGCTCTCCTTTTCTGAGAACTTTGTCCCTGAGAAGGGCCCAGGTTCCAGGCTACATCCATGCGAGGGAAAGCGGGAGAGGGGACAGTGTTTTCTCTGCAGGGGCGCTCCCCTCTGACTCAAGGGTAGTTCAGACAGAACGAGATCCTCCGCCCCCCGCCCGTTTAACTCACTGGGTTTCTAACTTCCTCTAAATCTCCCTTCTTGCTCAGAAAAGCACAGAGGAGGGGAAACCGAGAGGAAACACGCTGCCGCTGTGCGAAATGCGGACCATGTGTGGGAACGATCCAGTCAAAGTGCAACTGCCAGCCAGGGGCAGTTGTGTGGTGGGGGTGGGGCAGGGAGGAGAGACTTGCTCAGAGGGTTGGAAGGGAGGTTGGGGGTTGATTTGGAAAGAGGGGTGTCGGTGGGAGCGGCAGCCCATTAGACAAGATTTTTATTCTTCCTGGTGGGCAGACGTTAAACTCTTGCCCCTCCTCCCCTTTTTGGTTAAGAATCCTTCCCTTCGTGGCTTTCCTTCTGGTACGTGGTGGCCGCCGAAGTACCACCAGCCGCTAAGGGATATGCTTCAGTTTACTGCGCTGAGGCAGAGGCCTAGGGCCAAAGGCCCTCTTTTCGACAGCTCTGAGGATAGGAGGTTATAGCAGCTTGAGTATCAACAAAGGGAGACTGGGGAAAGAGAAGAGCCAGGGAATGGGAGATGAGCGACTGGGAGGGGAAGGGGGGCAGCTGCTAAGAGCTCTCCGGCTCCTGTGGAATAATAAAAAATAATTAATAATGATAATAAGGAAAAAAATCCCCCGGCTTTCATTTCTATAGATTTCATGTGGCTGTCTTAGGAAATGTGTTGCCCTTCAAGCGGCCTCTTTTGCCTGCCCAGTTCTCCTCTTCCTTACACCCACCCCCACCCCCTTCCTGAGGAAGGGAAAGAGAAAGGGCTGCAGCTGACAAATATTATCCATTCTCCCCATCGATCGGAACATATACAGATGTGAGAGCTTGATGTGCGCTGCGAACCGGTGGATCCACCCTTCTCGCTCTCCCGCTCTCCCCCTCCCGGAGGTTCAGGCTCGCCGCCCCCTTCTCATCCCCCCCCCCTTCTCATCCCCCCCCCCTTTGTTCTCCTCCCCTTTCTCTCTCTTTAAATAGATTTCAAGGCGCTGCCTGTTGGAGAGCAGCTGGTGAGCTCTCCAGAGAGAGAGAGAGAGAGAGAGAGAGAGAACGAAGCTGTACCCGAGGTTCCCTGTCACGTCTCCCCCCCCCCACCCTTGCCGCCTTGTCCCAGCTTTCCACAGACCCCACTTGTCTGATTTCCAGTAACAACCAGAAAAAAATCCAAAGCCCTCAATACCCACAGCTTGGTCTGTTTGGTATTTCTGAGCCTTAGGCACCCCAGGCTAAGCAGGTTGCTCTGTACGTGTATGTTAGGGGTTGGTGGAGAGTGAAGGCAGAGGGAAGGGAAGAAGGATCCAGACTTAAAGCAAGGTGCTAATATTTGCCCTTTTCGATACACCACAATACCCAAACCCAGTGGTAGTTTCCCATTAGCCAATGTCAGTAGAGGTAGCTTGTTTATTTCTATTTTGCCGAGGAAGATAAATATTGGCTGTTCACAAGGCTCAAAGGGTCGCGTAGCGCCCACAAATACAGTGAGAGAGGGGGTATAGTCTGACCCCCCCACCCCCAGTCGCCCCCCAGTCCTTAATTACTGAGACTCAGACCTAGGGACAGGCACACCTCTCTTCCGCAAGGGTCTGAGTGAAGCGGCCCAGCCTAGGCTCCTGAGGGTGGGGGTGGGGCA